>NC_082381.1:1661477-1961477 GCF_027477595.1 Haemorhous mexicanus
CACTTTCTAAAAATCAATACAATAATGACCTTTTTGCCTTCTGTAGCAGATGTGGTGCATGGTAAGCTTCTGGGCACATCCTGCTCCCGTCAGATTGCCAGCATGCCCGTCTGGGAAGCACTGCTGAGGAGAAGAAAGCTATGCCAAAGGCACAACAAATGAAAGTAAGACCTGTTTACACAATCCAGCACTGCAAAATTAATGAAAACCACTCAACTCAGGATTTCCACTAATCAAAATATCCTTTGACTTCCTTTTTTGAGAGGTAAATGTAAAAGAAATCGTTAAGAAAAGAGAACAGAAGAGAATGGGATGTATGTCAAACAAGTAAGAAACCTACAAACACTAGATGAGGGATTATAAGAAAAAAAAATATTTATAGTCCAGAAGGATAAACCAGGAACTTGAATTAAGTACATTTCTTCCTCATAGAAAATGCAGGAGGTCTTTATGTGCCTAAAAATACTGACCCAAGTGGCGCATGCATCATTAGCCAAGGAGGCCTGTGATCCAGAGAGAAACTTTGTTGGGGTTAGTTTTGGTTTTTTTTCCCTTTTATTTCCTTGTTACTTGTGGAATTTTTTCCCACTGAGTTGCTAAGAAGCACGGATGGCTGGGTGCTTGAGACAGCGCGAGGGGGAACTCCTCTGGTTTTTGGGAGCTTCTCTGGGGGCGGGGGGACAGAGATACCGCGACAACAGAGGCAGGAAATACACGGGCTGGGGAGTTGAGGATTCTCATTTGCTCTCGGCTTTCGGAGGACGACGGTGGAGCTGCTACTTGGGGAAAAGAATTTCGCTCCCACTGCTATAACCCCGCCGGGAGCTGCCTTCCTTCTTCCTTCTGCTGCCGGGCCCCGCACCCCTGCCCCGCCCAGCTATCGCCGCGGAGTTTTTGAAATGTCTCGTACACCACCCTGGGATTTCTGCTCATCCCTGCCGTTCCAGCCTGCTGCTTCTGAGAGCACCGAGATCGGCTGCCGAGGGGCTCTGTGAAGCAAAGCCTCTAGTCCATCCCTCCCCGTGTGGGCCGAGCCGCCATCGCCGCGTGCTCCGCGGGCGTGCGGCACAGCGCCCCCTGCAGCCGCGGCGGAGGCACCGCACCGGCCCCGCCCGCCGGGAGCAGCAGCAGCAGCGCCCCTGCCGGCGGTGTGCGGAACTGCAGCGAGGGGAGGGCGCGGCGGCGGGGCTGGGGCTGCGCTCGGTTCGGTGTCGCTGCCCGAGCTGGGCGTGGTGTGTTCACCTTGTTATACACACTAGTAAAGTACTGTCATTCCTATTCCCTTAGCTTTGCCTGAGAGCCCCTTAACTTCAAAATTATAATAATTCAGACAGACGGGGTTTGCGTTCTCCATTCGAAAGAAGGAGGCTTCTGCCTTTCCTAGCAGACACCTGTCTTTCGAACTGAGACAAAGTTCTATCTCATCGTTCTTGAATTCCAGTGCAATAATTTAATGTCTTGATCACATTGAAAATCTATTTGGACAAGTTTCCTAAGAATTTAGAAACAATTCATTTTTCCAATTTGTGTAGCAACATTTATTGGTTATTTGTGTTATATAAGTCTCAGCTGGAGTATAGAAGCACTTATATAATTTGTTTGTTCACGTGTACCTCAGCTATAAAGAAGAGTGGGTAAGAAAGAGCACTAGATATGGGCTTATGTGATGATATCTCCTGACATCATATGGCCTCCTTAGATGAGGAAAAGCTGATATAATTAGGCAGTGTAATAGTTCTGTTATTTTGAATTTTAGAAGTCTTTTCTTTTTATTATATTCCATGGACCGTTTTCAACACCATGGTATCTAACTGCAATGTATGTGACTTTTCTCCAACTTAAAAAATAGCAATTAAGGTCTTTACCTAGTGACTTGGCACAAAATACTTTTGCCCAAGTGGTGGATTTTTCACAGCACTTGGTCTATTTTGTGAAACATGGAATCATTGAAACTGTTCTACAGCCTTGAATAAGGCATCCAAGTTAATGCTCCAGTAATTATATTGTGTAATATTAGAGAGGTGATTTCATAATGCCTTAATTAAGGAATCATGTTATCAGCATGTACTTTCAGGGACTAAACACTTTAGTTACTGTGCCAAATTTGGTAAAGAGATGTCAATTGTTTGTAAAGTTGTTGTGAATAAGTTTACAAGCTAATACTGCTAGAGTCGTTAAGGTCAATTTGAAATTGTAACAAGTTGTGTTATTTAAATTGTGGTTCCTTAAGTTACCTCTTTCCCTCTTACCCTGTATTTGTATCCCTTTTCTATTGTGAACAAGTTCACAAGTTAATACTGTTAGGAGTTGTTAGAATTAATCTGAAACTGTAACCAGTTGTGTTATTTACATTGTTGTTAAATCTTTAAGTTACCCCTTTCAGTCTTACCCTGTATTTGTATCCTTTTTCCATTATACTCTGTATTTGTACCCCTTTTTGTCTTGCCCTGGAGTTGTATCCCCTTCCATGGGGAACCACTTCCCATGCTCCCAGAAGGACTTGCACCCAAGCTGAATTTTAATGAGAGGCTGACGGTACTGTATCAACCCTCTCAAAAACAACAAAGCAACACATAAACTGACTTTAACCCAGCAGAACTACAGGAGATTACCCACCAGTGACCAGAGCTGGATTCCGTTCTGTCACCATAATTAAATGGAACTCAGCTTAGATGACACTCCTAGACTACGAGCCACCAGTGTCTTCCTAAGGACTCTCGTGAGGACGGAAGCCCCAGCTCTGCCGGGAGACAAAGCTGCACTCCTCCTCCTCAACGTCGTCCTGTGGGAGCAGCGGCGGTGTGCGCAACCCCTCGGGTTCCCCACCCAGAGCTGTTTTTAATAAAGGCCTTCTCAAAGGAACTGGTCTCCTGGCCCTGTTTACTACAAAATGAAAGTAGAAAATGTTTTCAAGAAGTGCTTTGCTTTTCTCCTCCTCTCTGAAGACACCTATTATATAACAGAGAACACAATTTTAGTAAGCCTGAAAGTTCTTTTCTCTTTTTGATGCATGTCCCTTTCTCCCATTAATTTTGCATAGCAAACAAAAAGTTGCAAGCACTTCTCTGAGACCCAGAGACTGAATTTTACTAACTTGCCTCTTGTGGTGAGTTGATCTGGCTTGTAAGTTGTGACTTCCATAAATGTAATTTATTTGTCAAAAGTTGTTTCTCCTTTATGACATGCTTGCCCTGTAGACCTCTTCCTCAGTAGGCCTCATACTCTGCTTTGCTTATTCATGTACCAACTTTAATCATCACTTTCAAGTACTGTCTGTCAAGTGAGATTGATGCTAGCATTAGATTTTAAAATTATTGTGGTTGGGAAGACACACACATTCCAAGTGCCAGCTAAACTAAAGAAGACCACTTATTCTAAAATGTGTGCAATTAAATGAAAACTATATACATTGAAGAATGGTAATCTTTGAAGTTTCTCACTTGGTACTGTAGCAAAAAAAAAAAAAAAAATTGGTCTGAAGTAATTCACACAATCCAATAATTACCTTTTTAAACTCTTCCACTGGTACACTGAAGGTACATAAGCACATGCTATGTCTTTGGTAACACCAAGGAGTCAAACAGCATCAAAATCATATTTTGTAGACTGAATTCTACGTCTAAAAGAACCCATTTCTTTTTTGAAAGGGAGTATAAGTCCTAAACACTATCTATTTTATTTATTCATTTAAATATATCTCTTCCCCGGAACTTCCCTTCCCTGAACCTCCCGGAACTTCCCTTCCCTTCCATTTGCTGGATGTATTTATTAATCATTATCAGGTCTTTTTCTTGTCAAGGGGAGAGGCAAAATAATGAAGTTTCATCCTTTCATAAAGAAAACAGCCATGAAAGGTCTTCAAGCATTTCAGTATCTGGCAGATCTAGCTCAACACAGGAAAATTAGGATTCATGGCCAGATCATTGGTTCACGTTGTCATTGCTACTCTACCAGCAGCTGTTTTAAAACTTGCTTTAAGCTCCTTCTATAAACTTGTAACTCAAAATGTTGTCTTTCTTCTTCTGCAGTTGTCTTTTCACTATTATTGGTCACATTATTAGTTCACAGTGTGCTGAAGAAATATATAGCACCATATTTTTAAAACATTTGATTAGTTTGCCTTTTCAGATAATCATTTATTCAAAGATGATTGTTCTCCTAACACATGGTGAGAAAGTTACAGGTGACAGGAGCAGAAGATTAAAGCATTTGTTCTGCTGATCCTCTGCTTTGCAAGCAGTATTTGTACATAAAAACAAGTCCTGTCCCAAACCTTCATTCCCTTGTAGCCAGCCACAGATTTACTGAAGGCCAAAAGTGAGCAAAGGAATGGGGAAGAGAGCTGAATGAAGCATATATCTCACAATATGCCATCATTCATACATTATTTCATCTATTACTTTGTTCTGATTCATACAATCATAGAATATTAAGGGTTGGAAGGGACATTAAAGGCCATCTAGTCCCAATCACCCCTGTGAGCAGAGACATCTCCCACTAGACCAGGCTTGCCCAAGGCCTTTTCCAACTTGGCCTTGACCACTGCCAAGATTGGGGCATCCCCAGCCTGCCCGGGCAATCTATTCCAGTGTCTCACCACCCTCAAAATAAATAATTTCTTCCTATTATTGTTGCAATTCACCCCTGAGTGCAGGTCATCTGGTCAATCAGTCACTTGGGGCAGATTGGAGTGAAGTGTTCTTGTGCAGACATTTCACCACCACACACCAATCCACACATCCTCCCTTCCCCTTTGGTTGGGAAATGCAGAGCTGGCCTTAAAAAAGTGCCCTGCCATTTTGCAAATAGATGACAGTTTGAGTAGTTAACTGTAAATATTTCAGTCTCCCACGAATATCTAGCAAAGATTTTCTCTCTTTCAGTTTGTACCCATTACTTCTTTTGCTATCAGTACAGTTCCTGATGAAAAAACCTTCCTCAGCTTCCCTGTAGCCCCCCTTCAGATACTGGAAGGTTGCTCTGAAGTCTCCATGTAACCTGCTTTTTTCCAGGCTGCACAGTCCCAAATTTCTCAGCCTGTTTTTGTAGGACACATGCTCTAGCTGTCTTACCAGTCTCATGGCCCTCCTCTGGACTTGCTCCAACAGTTCCATGTCCTTACCTTGGGTACACCAGGACTGTGTGCAGCACTCCAGTTAGGATCTCAGCAGAGCAGAGTGGAGGGCAGAATCACCTCCTTCAACCTGCTGGCCACACTCCTTTTGATGCAGCCCAGGATGGCTTTCTGGGCTGCAAGTGCACACTGACACCTCATATGTTTTTCATCAAACATCTCTTCCAAGTTCTTCTCCATAGGACTACTCTCAACCACCTCTCCACCCAACCTGTATGTGTTTGGGATTGCCCCAGCTCGGGTGAAATGTCCTGGTGCCATCCAGGACAGGGTTAATTTTTGCTGTAGCCAGGACTTTGGGGTTATTCTGTACTACCTCACCTCATGTGCAGGAGATGGTGGAGGTGGAAAGGCTCCCCTCCAGTCAGACTAGTGATGAAGCAAGTGGTCAGGAGAACTCCAGGTTCTACATGGTGAGCACTTGGTTGCGGGCCATTCACCTGTCTTCTAGACTGTTGTTGCTACTGTTGGTTTTCTTATCTCATTTCTGCTTTCGGTAAACTGTTCCTATCTCAAACTGTGCTCTTTATCTTTTGTGCCTTCAATTCTGCTCTCCATCCTTCTGTGGGGGGAGGGCAAGGTGTGAGTGTTTGAGTGGCTCACAATTTGAAGTGCTTCGGTGGGAGAACTAAGGTGGAGAATAACATTGCTAAACCATGGCAAGTAGGACCTTGCACTTCACTTTTTTGAAGTTCAGGAAGTTTGTGTCAGCCAAAGCACGGCATGGTCTCTGTGGGTGGCAGCCCTGCCTCCAGTGTGATGCCTTCACCACGCAGTAGGCTGTTGTCAGTGAATTGCTGAGACTGCACTCAATCCAGCTGTCCATGCTGGTCACAAAGACATTGAACATTATTGGTGCCAGTACTGATCCCTGAGGGACACCACTCATTGCTGGTCTCCATGAGTACAGTGAGACATTGACCACAGCTCTTTGTGCATGGCCATTCAGCCAATTCTTTTTCCACTGAGTCAAATCCACGTCTCTCCAGTTTGGAGGCACAAATGTCATGTGGGAGAGTGTCAAATGCTTTGCATAAATCCAAGTAGATGATGTCTGTTGCTCTGCCCTTATCAAGTGCTCTCTCCCCATCTCAGAACATTACCAAATTTGTCAGACCATCTTTGTAAAGCCATCTTGGCTGTTACCAACCACCTCTTCATTTTCCGTGTGCCTTAGCATAGCTTCCAGGAGAATCTGCTCCATGATCTTGCCTGGCACTAAGGTGGGACTCACCAGTCAGAGGTTCCATAGGTTCCGCCTTTTATAAACGGGGGTTATATTTTGCTTTTTCCAGTTATTGAGGAATTCACCTGCATCTCAAAATTTTTCAAAATTGATGGAAAATGACTTAGCAACTATGGCAGTTCGCTTGGGACCCTTACATGAATCTCATCAGGTCCTCCCATGGAGTTGCACCTATTCAGCCTCCTTAGGTGCTCTCAAACCTGACCCCTTCCTGTAGTGGGCTTGGGTTCTTCATTCTCCCAGTTCCTGATTTTGAGTTTGTTCTCAGCTTGGGTAGTGTGGCTGGAGCACTTCCTGTTGAAGACAGATATAGAACTCATTGGGAGCCTCACCCTTCTCTTTGTTCAGGGCAGTCAGGTCTCGTTTTTCCTTTTGCAGAGGATCTGCATTATCCCTAGACTTTCTTTTGTTTGCAACACGCCTATAGAAGCTCTTTCTATTATCCTTGTTATCCCTGGGGGGACTCAATTCTAAGTGGGCTTTGGTTTATCCCTAGCATCCTGTGCAATTTCACAGTATTCCTCCTAGGCCACCTGTCCTCATTTCTACCTTCTGAAATCTTCTTTGTTTTTGCTCTGAGTTTGCTCGTCAGCTCCTTATTCATCCATGGAGGCCTTCTGACATTTTTTCCCAATTTCCTCCTTGTTCGGATGCATTGCTCCTGAGCTTGGAGGAGGTGATCCTCAAATACCAAGCAGCATTTTTGTGCCCCTCTGCCCTCCAGGGCTCTATCCCAGGTAGGTCCATGAAGAGGCCAAAATGTGCTCTCCTGAGTCCAGGGCAGTGAGCTTACTGCATGCCCTCCTACCACCGTTGTCTTGTGGTCACTGCAGCCAAGGCCATCTTGGATCACTACAGTGCCCACCAGCTCCTCCCTTTGTGCTCACCCTTTGTGAGTCCAGCATGGCCACTCTTCTTCTTGACTCCTCTATCACTGTGTAAGGAAGCTGTCATTGACACATTCGAGGAACCCTCTGGGATTACTTGTCCATTACCGTGTTGTCCCTCCAACAGATATCACGGTAGCTGAGGACCTGTGTGCCTGTAGAGGGCTTCATTAGCACCATGCTCATGGCTGGGTGGCCTGTATCAGACACCCCAATACAGTGTCCCCCATCTCTGCCCTCCCTTTAATCTTGACCCACAAGCTCATGGTTGGCTCTGCATCCTTCCCCAGGCAGAGTCCCATACACTCCAGCAGGTCATTGACATAGGGGCTATGCCCCACCTTTGTCTCCCAAGCCTGTCTTTCCTAAAACACCCAAAACCTCCATTCCAATGCTCCAGTCATGGGAGCCATCCCACCACATCTCTGGGATGCCAGTGATATCACACCGATGCATGTGTCCATGTCTCTAGTTCATTCTGCTTATTCCTCATATTACATGTTTTTGAGTATAGGCATCTGAACCAGATGAAGGCCCCAGATAAAGCCAGCTCACAGGCTGGAGTGTCCGGAATCCCTTTGCAGGTTTCCAGATATCCGTTAGAGCTATTTGCAGCCAAATGACAGGATTGGGATGCATGTGTGCCCCGTGTCCCTTAACACATCTGATTTAAAGCCCCCTTTATTAGTTTGGCAAATTCCCGACCAAAGGTGCTTTTCCCCTTCTTTGTCAGATAGACCCTATCAGCCCCTATAGGCCAGGCTTGCCAAAGCAAGTCCCGTGGTCTGAGTGACCCAACGATGGTACTGTTGTTCTAACCATGTATTGACCTACCAAACTCATCTGGCCATTTCAAGCACCTCTCCTTTGACCTGGAGAATTGATAAAAAAATAGTTGACCTCCGGAGCCCTTTACCACCTATATCAGGGTTTTCTAATCTGTTTTAATGACAGCTGCTGGCTACGTCATCTGTGCCTACACAAGGAATACCAATTGTGAATTATAATCCTTGGGTTTAGCTAGGCTTGACAGCTACTCAAAACGTCCCTGATTCAGGCTTGAAAATGGGCCAGATGTGCCTCTATGCCCCTTAAAGTAGATACACCTGCTACTATCACCTTTTCTTGAGTGAACTGTAGGCTGTTAATTTCTTGATTTGTGGAGAAGACTGGGCTGCTCCAGTTATTTCTGGTTGTTCTTCCCATATGCTAGGTGTTGCCTCATTAGTCTGCAGAACTATGAAGTGGTTCTGGGTGGTGATGTCAGCTGGGTGAGAATATCTGGTTTTGAAGAAAGCCCCTTCCTTTTATTAGTTCCTTTCCTCTTAATTTCATTTTTGTTTGAGGCTTTTTTTTTCACTACTTCCCAACTTCTTATGTTAATGTTTTCCCTCTCTTCCACGAGTGCCAGTGGATGAACTTTTGGCCTGTCCTTAGTGGGCTGTGTTTTTCCCACCATCAGGGCTTGGATCAGCTGTCCCTCTCCCTATGAGATTCCCTTTTGACTGTCTCCTGCTGCTTGACCACCTGTTGCTGGAGGTCCTCCACCGGGACATACCTGTTAGAGTTCTGTGAACTATCCCTCTCGCATTCCCTGATACTTCCTGATCTCTCCTCTTCCTCTTTCAGCACTACCAGTAAGTAGCTCATCCACCTGTTCACACCACAGAGAGGTGTTTCTGCTGCCTTCCAGCATTAGGGACAAGCTCAGGCACCCATTGCAGCTGACAACCTAGACATGTTGAAGTGTGAGGTCCATCTGGACCACCACATTCCTACAGTGGCTTTAAATTGAGTGGAAACAACAGTAAATTCTCTTCTACTTGGTTGGGTGATGACTCACTCCCTAAATTAAATTCTCCTCAGGTACAGCTGGGGAGACTGTGCCCCACCCATGTGAACTGCTGTGCAAACTGCCCTGTCACACCCTGTCTGAGGTGCTGCACCCTGTTTCCCTGCTCCCTGGAGCTATTTAAATCTCCCACAGATGCTCCTGGCAGCTCGTGAGGGCTTCCAGATTTGCATGGGGCCCTGAGCTGCTGATGGTGTGTCCCTGAGCCCAGGAACCCCCTGTGCAGTGTGAACCCACCGTTACCTCCAGGCTTCCTTCAGTCCTTGCTGCTGCCACCTCATTGACTGATGGTAAGTTCAGTGCAGATATTAACCTGAAAGAGCAGAATATCAAAATGACTGTATTTTGGCAATCATATTTTTTTTCCAGCATCCTTGACTGGCAGTCACAGGAGTAATTTTTTCTTACAACCATTATTATTTGAGGTTATTGCTTGCCGTCTCATTTGACCTTCAAGGAGAAGATGCATATCCCATTTAGGTAACTACTTGCTTTGTTCTTCAAGTTGCCTATTAGTAGAAAAAACCACCAACTTCATAAACTTGGAAGGCTTATCTGTGAATTTGAAGCAGTTCTAAGCCCTGCAGGGAAAGAACTGCTTCCTTCCTAGTGGGCTAGGAAGCTGCTCTGGCTTTTTACAAAGCAGTACTCACTTTCTCAGCAGATTGGATGGTCCATGTGCTCAAAACCAAATGAAATATCAAAGAAAGTTGGTAGTCTGTGGTAACATGACATGAAGGTTTCACCAGTTCAACAAAATCCTTGTAGGGAAAGAAGAAAATAAGTCCTCCAAAGCTAATCTCCAAAGGTGGAGATTAGCACATTTCATAATTATGTTCTACTATTTCCATTCCATTTGTTTTTCCTGTGTTTTGTTTTCATGAACAAATTAATTTTACCATGAGCAGTGAAAGGCAGAATCAAAGAATGTCCTTGTTTGTGGCTTGAGTTTGTGTGAAAGAAACTGATTGCTTTCTGATGGTCTAGGATAGAGAGGAAAATTCCTGATCAGTCAGGTGTACTGGGTTTGGAGTGGTACCTGAATCTGAAATACTGGAATGCAATAGACAGCTCTCATAATTTCACTGTTTACACAATCTTCTTTAACAAGTGCTCATAGATGTAAGCTACTCAAAACTCAGTTGAATCCTTCCCTACTTTTATGTCTTTTTTTTTTTTTAAACAAGGTTTTTTTTTCCCCTTATAAATTTTAAAAATAATACAGCATTTTCATGGAAAGCACGGTAATTTTTATTGAGTAAAAAAGCTGTTTCTAGTGGATCTTTTGTTGGAAAGACAACTTTTCAGAATTATTACTCTAGACTCTCTCAATACAGTAGAATACTGTACTTTGAAAGAAAACATCCAGCCAGTATTCCAATAAAATCTTGGACACAGAGGTTTTATTAATTTCTTATCATACATATTACAAGGCCTGTTGCTATTCTTTTTCCTCTAATTTTTTACTTCATAATTTTTTGCCAAGCCCAATTCCGTGATTCATTGCATTTAATAACTGCGTTCCCATTACATGTGTTTCCAGCCATTGCTTTTCTGTCCTCTCTCCATATTCCTCTTAATGATTTTTTTTTAATACTAAAAGGACTAAAGCAAGAATTTAGAGTTAAATCTTTTTTCCTACTCCCTTAGGCTGTGCTGAATTAAATAAACCCTACTAAAAGTAATAAAACACTCCTAGCTGTGCCATAATGTTCAGTTGTCAGAACATCAATGGGAATGTGAGGACTGAATTCACTGTCACTGCTATAGAAGGAAAAAGAATCCAAAAAACCAGAAAACCATCAACATCAGAAGTCCTGTGTCTCAGACCTGAGAGGAGCTGATACAGAAAAATCAGTCTTCCTAAAATAAATACTTATTTGCAGTAGCCTGATGGAAATTATTGCTGTCAGGATCAGTATTTGAGTACACGTTCACAAAGCGGGTGCGGCATTTCTGATGCAAACGTACTGGACTTTGCAAGAAAGATGATAACCTCCCCCCAGACAAAACTCCAAAACAAAGAGAGGGAATCGCCTCTTCCAAGCTCTCTGGGATACTGCAAGTGAGCACTGTAACATGGCAGAATTTATGAGTGTGACTAATACAAGGTGACAGCTCAGTTCAGATCTCTCTGCCCGTCTTTAGTGAGGCCATTTTAATGAAATGTTTGTTTACTCTTCAAAAGCTGAACTCAGCTTGCAGGGAGTGCCTACTTTGTATTTATCTGAGTCTGATCTGGAAGAGCTGGATATTTAAGTGACTAACAAACCATAGCATTGGTGAGTTGGCCTCTTATGGGAACAACAGCTCAGAAAATAACTGCCACCTCTTCACTACAGGCAGCAGATTCTTGCCTTCAGGAGAGCTATAGCTATAGGAGCTCCCAGGGGAATGAACACAGGAAGAAAGATACTTCAACAGGGATTATTTGTGAACACTGGTAGATGGGCTATTTTCAGCAATTATTATAACAAATTTACGCAATGTTGTCATCATTCCCTAAATAATATAACTATTGCAAAACGCTCATAACAAGAGCTTATGGAGTACAATTAAAAGAAAAGAAAAAAGAGTAAGAGTTTAAAGAGAACAAGAATAATAATGGGGATAGGTAGCTGCATACAACAGCCAATTCATTTTTTATTGCATTTAACCAAAAAAGAAAAAAAAGGTTCCAAATAGGACAAGCACATTTCAATACTGGGATGCTAGAAATCTAGGTGAATTCTCTTTCTTTTTGTTTTTTCCCTTTGGATTTTGTCACAAGACAAAGTAGGAACAATATATAAGTAAAGCGAAGATGTGCTGCTCTCTGCTTATAAACCCAGAGGATCATAAATCAAGGGTCCCAAGTAAGACTAACAGTTAAAAGGAGGGGAAGAAGAAAATCACAGGCTTTAAAAGCACATCTTTTTCCCAAAAGGCTTAAAAGATGTTAGTCAGCATGGCATCTGAATTTTTTTGGGGCTTTTGCATGGCAGAAGAGAAAGACACACAAAGATTAACTATAGAAAATAGCACTGCATGGGGTACAACTGAATGCCCCACGGCTTTCCACTACATTCACAACATCACAAACCTTTGCAGGCAAGACCATCATTCTCTGATGCAGCCACAACAACTTTCCAACAACTGTCTGAGATCTGCAACCCTGCACCAAGCTTTCCTCCTCCCTCAGCTGCACTATCATGTTGCCTCTGGGGCACAGAAAACCAGTCAGCATGAGCTTGTCCCATGAACTCCTGCTGTCCACAGCAATGTAGAGGTAGTTGGCTTGGGGTCACCTCCCTGTCACCCCACTCACATTTCTCATTTCTCCCTTGCAGCACAGTATTCCAGCACAGGCTAGGCTACTGAAATTTTCCCCCTTAAAATGCTGCAACTCAGTGAACATACATACTAAAGAATATAGTATTTTGCTAAACTGTCAGCCAAAATGCCATTACTAACAAGGGCAGATCAAGTTCTGCTACTTTCTTTAGGAAATAGGCAAATATTTCAATATGAACTAGAATCCAGACTTAGTAAGAAAAGGATGTAAAGACATTGTAACATTCATTTAATCATTTATGAGGACTCATAACATTTGTGGCAGCGAGTATCAGTCACAGAAAATGCAGTAAATATGTCTAATTTTATTGGATTGCTAGGATATAGCAATCTAATAAGAATATACACAGAGTTTAAAGCATAGTGTTACAGACTTTGTATTAAGTGCTCTACATGACATGTATTAAGTGCTCTTACACATTTGATTGTTGTCTCATTAATTATATCACTATCATTGTATGTTACTGTGAGCTACAAAATTGAGGAAGCATATTTTGTAAATATTTTCTAGTTAAACAGTCTGCTAATTGGCAACATGACTTTTTTAACCTGCTCTAAGGTGGGGTCCAATATTGGCATTTATTTCAACAGTGGTAAAATGTAATCTTACACATCCTGGCCGATGCTTTTTCTCATTTTTCCCTCTTCTATGAAGAATACTTAAAAATTGCTTTTATGCGGTCCTTTTTAATGGATTTTCTTTGCAAGTCTTCTTATGTTGAAACAGACCAAATATACAAGTAGAGATTTACAGATTATACGCAGAAGATACTCTATAAAGAATATGTCTACATGCTTTTCTGCCTGTATATCCCGAAAGCATATGGACAGATAATCACACTTTAGATTTTATATAGTCAGATGAAAGAGATTTTTTTTCTTATTTCAAGTTTATTTTTCATCTCTGCTCTGTGTTTCTGAATAAAAATCTTGTGGAAACTGTAATAGTCATGATTAGGATATTTTTCCCTTATCTCTTGGATGCTGTTTAAAAGTTGTTTTCCCAGCAGCAGTTAGATCTTCACCATATTCTAGCTCAAAAGAATTCACTTATACTTGGATGACAACAATATTCCTATTTCACAAAGGAAGATAATGAGACTTTTTATACACAACCCCCAAATTTCACTCAGATAGTGAATTTTTTTGTCAGGCAAAGGTAATATTCGTATTTATAGCGAAGTAAATAAGTCTTAAATTTCTATTACACTGATTTCCAACTGTGAGTAGTTTTTAAATACATTTCCATAAATACCTAAAATATTACAATGATTTTGAGCCCATAAGACCTAGACAGAGAACTGGAAGAAAATTCTCTTTGATTTTCACCTTTGTTTGGCAATTTCACTGAAGAGCGTACTGCATTTTGCAATTACAGCATGCAGCATTAGATGTCTTTCCAGACAAACACATAGACCTGCACTGTATGCTTAACATTATGCTGCATATTTTATATTAAAAAGACACAATTGATAGCTTATGCCAGCTGAATTTCAACATTACTATGTGGGTTATTTAACTCCAGCCTATAATTGAACAATAGCTTCTCACTGTTCTAGTAGCCTTTATTTTTACTTTTTCAGGTAACCATTTAAAGCCAAAATATTCTGGAGTATCAATTCAGGGGAGAATATGACATGGAAATGAAAAGAACACTAGTAATTCAGTCAGCAGATACCTACCAGTCATGGTAGATGTAATCTTTTTTTGATCTTCAAAAGTGTTTTAACTACAGCAGTTTTTTGACTTGAACATAAATCTCATCCCTATCTAAGCTTTCCTTTGTTGATGCAAGCCGATTTGTTGTAATTTTAAAATTCTCTGTGACAGAGAAAAATATTTTAGGCTTATTGTTCACATTTCATTCCACAACCTTCAAAGGTAACATCTTCTGCTAGACTTATGTGCTATTTCCATATAGGCTGGGATTCCTAAAAAGGAACCTGGATAAACACAATGTCATTTACTTATGAAGGCATTTAGAGCCTTCATCTTCTTTCATCCAGTTAGAATAAACCTGTGATAAATATGCCACTTTTATCACTCACCATAACACCCCTCATAACACTAATCAGCAAGAGGTGCTAGAAAGCAAAATTAGCTTAACCAGCAGAACCTTTGTTCTTATCCAGTCCTAATTTCCTGTCCACAGGTGCATTTTGAAACACCTCTAAAATCACTATTTTCCCCAACGAAAAGAGGAAGTAAATTAAAAAATTATTATTACTTCTGAAGTACTAGATCATGCCACTTATCAGATAACCGAAATAATTGCTCACACTATCAACAGCACATCTAAAAGGGAAAAAGGTGAAATAGGATGTGGCTAGGGCTACATCAGTCCTTGTGTACCAGAGCTGAATTTAATTGTGCACCTTTAAACTCTCCAATGATATCCTTGTTTTGTTCATCCAGCCGTGGTAGCTGTATAGGTTTTGAAAAACTGTGATCTTAAACAAGATAAAGGGATTTATTCAAAACAGGTGTCAGAGATTCTCCAGATAATGAAGAACATAAATTCCCAAAATAGACCGTTATGCCAGCCTGAGATTTCCAAACTTTACAAAGTTTGGAGTAACTTCCTGTCAGAAGGTGCTTAAATTGTACAGCCTTAACACTGAATATCTTCATGTACCATTAAAGTTTTCCCTGAAAAATTCCAAGCTGAGAGGGATAAAGTTTAACAGACTAGATGTGATAGGAAATGTTTTGCTGTCACTTACTTAGTTTTGGGTTAATTTTAGAGACTTCACAGAAATTATTCTGGGTTTAGGTCAGCATAACTGACAACTGAACACATTCTTAAATCCCTGTGATGTTTAAGCTTGTGGTAAATATTTGCTCCAGGCAGATGATTAACAATTTCAAACTTTTGAATACTATTTTGTGAACTGTGGTGATGCAAAAGGCTGGGTGTGCACAAAGGTGGTAAAGGGACCAGCTTTCTGATGTGAGTGAAAGTGGAAGATACACCATTATCTCCAAGGTCCTAGAGCCTCTCTGCTGTTAGACTGCTGTTGGACAGACAGATCTGGGAATTCACTATGCTTTTAAAACTTGACTTGTGTAAGTACCCTATGTAAAGATCAGTACCTTTAAACACTGAACTGCAGCACAGAAAAAAATGTTCTGAATACACAGATATCAGAAGGAGTTTAGTAGAATTTGAGCCATATGACCATTTTTGAGAATATTATTCCCCAAAACTGGAACGTGGATTCCTCTTTAAAGGAAAACTTCCTTAAGATAATAGTTTGATTGGTTATGGTAAACCTCTGGATAGACTTGTGAAGCTAATTTTCTTGCTTACATGAGTAAGGAGGCTCTTAAACTCACTGGTACAAAATACCTACTGACTTGGATTAGTATAACTCTGCAAAATTCAGTGAGACCCACCACCATAAACAAAGATTATAGGTGAAGAATGAGATGAAATGAACTTCTGTTATTCTGAAATCCATGTGATTCTCCTTTCTTGCATAGGCTGCATTCCAAAACCAGGCTGCAATTTTGCACAGGAGTTATGTCTGGTTTTGTCTAGTTCTCATTGTAGCTTTCCATATTCCACACAAAAATGACAGATTTATTGCCTGAATGAAATACAGCAAGAAGGAAATGTAGTCCATTTTGACTTAAGAAGCCAAAGCTTAATTAAAGTACTGGCACATTCAGTTCTCACACAGACCTGAGTAAGTTGTCAAATAACTCCAGTCACTTTGATAATGATTCCTTAAATATACATCCAAAAGAAAACAGCCTCTATTGGCACATTTTCCCTATTATACAGTACTCCTACAACACCAGATACTATCTGAGAAACTATCTGATATACTTGTATATGCTGATATGCAAGTAGTCTGCTTTGGAGCACTTGTATTGTATTACACAAGAATTCTGCTGTATGTTTTCAGCACAATAAATTAACAGCATATAAATTGAAAAGGTACCATGCTCAGAACATGTCCAAAAAATAGAATGAGAAGAAAAGGTGAAATGAAAAAATGAGAAGAGAAGAGAAGAGAAGAGAAGAGAAGAGAAGAGAAGAGAAGAGAAGAGAAGAGAAGAGAAGAGAAGACTGCTAAATCAGTGATCCATCTTAAGTAAGAGGTGATAATATGTATCCTTCATTCTAAGCAATGCCTTTTTCTTCACTTTTTATAGATAAATGGGCTGGAAATATCACACCTAGGTCAGTTAAGAGTAAGATGTCCCTTTACTTTGTTAAACCTGAATCAAAGCTTCTAAGCAAGTATTGTGTGGGGAGGACAGGGGTCAGTGAGGAAGGCATCCAGACTTTTCATCAGAGAAAAGTGATGTTATAAAGCTTAAGCTCCTTCAAAAGCTCTCAGGTAAAAAAAAAAAAAAAAAAGTTCTGCTAAAGGTAGGACAGAAAGAAAGCCCAGACAACCTCTCTCTCTTTTTTCATCACAATTGAATAATCAGAGAGATACACATATTTGACTGGCTACAGGATATTTTCTGGTTTGTTTTGGTTTTGGAAGCGTTAGTTAATCAGAGCTTTTTATATTTCAGTTTCAAAGGACTAGACTCCCACTGACCATGTGAATCCATGATGGAATATGATTTAAACTCACAGTTAGAGATAGTACTGATTATTTTGGCTAATGTAAGGATAGGATGTCTTATATCTGTATTTCCTTGGTCTAAAAACACACAGGCCTCTTAATCTAACTTCCACATGTGAGTGAAAGTGTTTGGGTTTTAGGGTAAAGGAAGAAAAAGTATTAAAATAATGAACACTTATGTGTAAACATTAGATTGTTTGGGTAAGGGAAGTGGTTTTTGTTAGTCATATTATTACTAGAGAGCACATGGTGGGTCAGACCACTTCACCTTTTCTAAATTCTGCTGTTGCACTGAAATCATTCACCTTCAATATCTCAGAGATGCTCCTGCATCCATATTGCCTTCCAAAAGCATGATATTCACAGATGGTGGAGGTCTCATACACTGGAAACGATTCCCCCCACAGTTTTCTGGCTACCTGCTCCTAAAAAAAAAAAAAAAAAAAAAACAAACCACCAAAAAAAAACCCCATTATTGAGAGCAAAGGCCATTCCTTTCTGCACCTTCTCCTGCTTCTGGGAACACACCAATAGCCTGCAGCTGTGCTAGCTGGAGATGGGGGAAAAAGAGTAAATTTGAGCATCTTTTTCATGTCCACTGACCTCAACAGCTGCATGTAGAAAGGATGAGACAAAGTTCAGGTATTTGGCCACCACTATCTTCTATGACAAGTTCATGTCAACTCACATTCAAGACTGACTTTATCGGAAAAAAAAATCATTCCAATTTTCCTACCAAAATCTCTGTTATGAAGTCAATTTCTGTGAAAAATACTATACTTCATTATATTTGAAATTTGGAAGAAATTTCAAATGGCATTGTTTTCAAGGTGGCATTCTTTTCTCTGGCATCTCCTGGGTGTAGGAATGCTCCCACCATAGCTTGGGAGATTTGCAAACAGTCAGGCTTCTGGCTCTTACCTATTTTTCCATTATTTTCTTACTTATTTTCCATCGAAGTATTTCTAAAACTACTGAATGAAATAATACATTAATTCTCTTTTTACATAGTAGCTGTTGCAGTTCTCTGGTCTTCTGTTTCTAGACTGCTACTGGGACTCTTTTGTCCACCACACAGAGACGCAGCCCTCTTGCTTTGTGTATTAGGATAACTGACAGTGCTATATTTAAAACATAATACAAATAATAAATTATTAAATTATGAAGGTCATAATTGCAGTATATCAGTGAGATAAAATTGTGAATTTCTTCATGATAAAATGGAATATTTTTATCTACAGGTTTCTCATAATTAGCACATTCAAATATAATTGCTTCACTAGTTAATCTTTAAAAAATAAATTTTGCATTTGTTATATTTAAAACTCACAAGTGAAGTGTCTCTGAGAGATAATCTCTGTTATTTTCCAATTTCAAATTCAAAGGTAAAGAAATTTGCTGTTTCTACACTTATTTATCCTGTGAATTCAAGTGGAAAGTGCTTCAAATGGAAGTCTCATAAAAGAATAAGCGCTTCTCTTTTTTAGAGAAGAGAGTGGGTTTTTCATTTCATTTCCAGCTCTGGAAAAGGGCTATAAGAGCCTGAAATAACATTTACAGAAGTCATTCTTCAGTGTCTGTCCGTCTTTACTTAAGATAAAAACCCCACAGACACTGAACTTTCCTCCAGTTGCTACACATCATACAACAAATGGAGATAATCTGTTTGTTTGAGATAGCTGTTAGTTTGCCCAAGCTATATTGGGTGCTCAGGAGCTGTCTGTTAGTTTCAGTGTATGTAGAGAATGAGACAACTAGTAATTTAGCTATTGATTTTAATTTAGCTAATTTATTTATACAGCAGTCTGAACTGTTTGGTAGAAAAGTTGATTTAAATGACCTCTGGTACTGCAAGCTCAGCATATCTTAGTGACAATTTTCAGTTTTAATTGAATTTGTATAAATGTACATATATGTATGTGTGTGCATGTGTTAATTTACCTTTAGAGAGTGATACGATTTTATTTAACAATTTCCTATGTAATTTTTAGTTCACACACTACAAACTATAATCTTCCTGTAATTTTGGCATTCTTTTATCCATTAAAGACAATTTCTTCATTACAGAGTTCTTCTTTTGAGTCCTTTCCTCTCAAAAAGAAAGCTGGAATTTTTGGTTTAGTGCCTAACCAAAATCTTCTATTGTTGTTGTTGTTGTTGTTATTTTAGCAATTAAAATGTTTTTCAAGCCAAATCTGAATTATTCCAATGAGTGTAAAGGAAAAGGCATTTCTTAAGTAAAGAGAAGATGTTTCCACCATTATTATTGTATCTAACTCCCAACACAATAACTCTGCAGCCCTAACAAAAAATATGCCCTTAACACAAATTTTATTCTTTCTGTCAAGGCAAAGATTTGAGCTTGATTTGTTGTATTTCTAACAATAAATAACTTTCTAAAACTTCTACTTTTTATGAGAAGTTTAGGTTTTTGTTGGACTACAAGGAAAGAGAACAATTAAGAAATCTCATTGCTGAAAATTCCTCTCCTGAGGTGACAGAACCCACTATTCCATACCTTCTCCAATGAGCACCTGTTAGATGTTGAGCAAGGCATCGATGGCTACACAGAGCATGCAAGCTTTCTCCACAGGATTTAAGTCTTCAACATAAATCCTTTTATAAAATAAGCCAATAAGGAGTGAGAGTCCAAGTCTTCCTTCACATGTGTGCCTTCAGTGCTTAAGGACCACACAGCTGCACACTCACTAACTCTACCACTGGTGGCAGGTGGGAAAGAATCCATAGGACAAAAATGAGAATGCTTGTAGGTTGGGGTAAAGCGAGTAAAAGAAGGAAAAAAAGAGGAAAACCCTCTCCAAATTTTGCAAAAACCCAATCTCACACCACCAGAATATTAATGCCCAGCTAGTACCCATGTAAAAGAGACTTTGGAAGAATTTCCACACCTCTCCATTCTTCATTGCTGAACATGACATTCTAGGGCATGGGATAGATCTCTGATTAAGGCAGTTCAGCTGCCTTGGCTGTGTCCTGTTCTAGCCAACCTTCTCACTGAGAGGAAAAAGAGGTAAATAGAGATGGTCATGATGCTGTGCAGGTAATGTTTAGCAATAGCTGAAACATGAATAACTAAAACATCCATGAGTATCAACACAGTTTCTGTCACATAAGCCACAGCACCACATGGAATAATGTGAAGAAAATAAACTCTAAGCATTTACAATTTATACCTTATTCCATACCATTTCTATTGTGCTCAGGTACTGCAGTATTTAATCTATTTTCCTAACACACCACCATACTCTGCCCTACCTTTTGACATATTAACAGATATAATTCCCTTCATTCGTTTCATAGAACACCCCATTCAAATATCCATTCAAATGTCCATTCAATAATTTAGTCCTTGACTTGAGTTCCTCAAATTTTGGTGGTCATTCAGGACAGGAGAGATGTTGTGTTAGGTCCTTGCTGCATTTGCCCAATTCCTTAGTAGGTTCTGCCTCCATTTTTTGTATGACTCCTGCTTTGGTACTTCTGTGTGATGACACAGAACTATGACATCACACAGCAATGGCAACATACAACTGAGACCACAGATGATTTTCACCCAAAAGTAAAACCTCCTCAGGATGCACACTAGATATCCCCATTGTTTTGTGTTATCCACCAAGGTTCTTGAGCAAAATGTATCTTGTGAGTGGGTTTGCCTTTTCCTAGTCCATGCTTTCTCTGAGTCACTAATGTGCACTATAGTAACTGTATGTCCTTCTATAATATGTAGGGATTTTTTTTGGGCAGAACCAGGTTGTTTAACAAACTCTCTAGTGTTGATCATGCAAGTGACCTCTGCTGGATTTGTATCCCAAATGAGTGAAGGTTCCAGCCCCCATCACTCTAAGTATAGTTTTTAACTGTTCAATAAAATTTGGTATGTGATATGTCAAGGTGTCTGTGGTAGCCTGATTTGATTTATACTGGAGTACTTTCTTGCCTTGAGGCTTATTTCCCAAGGTTCAGGATGGTGTTTCCGGCAGTGGAGTTGGTCACGTCTCGTGTTTTTGGCCATCTGGTAGTAGTTCCCACTGTTGTAAGCGAGTGGCAATAATCGTGGCATGTTCCTGGTAAGGTAGGCCTCCCCATGTTAGTATCTCAGCCACCATCCTCTGTGCCAGAAAGCCAAGCTTTGCCTGCTTGGGTCTTTTGATAATGGCATGTTTTGCTTTCCCAGGATAACCCAGGATAACAATATCAATTGGTGACATTCACCATACCAACACAATGCTGCATTCCCTCCTTGGTGTCCTGATACATCAGGGATCCATTGAATGAGGTGTTGATGTCCTATCCATCAGTGTTTTGATCACCAGTCTCTAGCATAGCACTCTACAGAGTGCTAAACTAACTCCGTCCCAGCCAAATCCAGTGCAATAATAGATGATGATGAGCTTATCTGAAGCAAAAACCACCAAAAGATAAATGATTAAAACTTTTCCATGGGGACTACCAATTTAGGGAAAATATTCAAACTCTGGGCTAAGTTAACTTTTCTTTAAAAAGACAATGGCAATCCTAGGTTTACTACTCTTGATCTTCCTTACATTATTTTCTTTTATTGCAGATATTAACTGTGAAAATGGTGAGGCACCAAAACAGGCTGCTCCAAGGTGTTCTGGGTGCCCCATCCTTGGAGGTTTTCAAGGCCAGCTTGGACAGGCTCTGGGCAACCTTGTCAAATGAAAGGTGTCCCGGCCTGTGACAGTGGGGACTTGGCACCAGATGATCTTTAAGACCCCTTCTAACCCAACCCATTTTATAAGCTGTGAAGGGCTGTGATTGGCTGGTTTTTGTTCTTGGTTTTTTTTGAAGCACCTGTTGGTTACTTTTCAAAGATGCCTAAATCAAACAAAATCAAATTAAGACAGTAGAATATTTCACATAATTTTAAATTTGGTTCAGCTTTGCATCTGCCGATGTATCTGCCAGATGAAAATGCAGCTTTTAGAATAGCAAATTGCATTCAAACAAAAGATTAAGCATTAGACTTTTAGTAGATATTACTCAGAGAAGAATGTGAAAGGAAAAATGCAACTATGTTGTGCTTATTCTGTAACTTAAGACTGAGCATTTTACTTTCATTTGATTGCAAGTGCAAGATCTAACATTAATCACTGATATGAGGTCTTAAGTTAAAAAGTATAGAAACAGAATCTTTATAAAGTGGAAAGAAAAATTATTACTTACTGGTAAAAGAACAAAAACTCCTTTTTTTTTTAAATAGGATGTCTTTCATGGTTTTGTCTCTTTTATTTTTTCCTGGCTATAATAAAAAGGGGCTAGTCTGAATTCAGAGATCCATAATGTCTTTTATAATTGGTCATGAATGATTTTTTTTCTTTAATGAAAAAAATGTGTATTTTCTTCTTAACTACTCATTCCACAGTGCCTCAGGGAATATACATTTTTCTCTACAAAAACTGAGCAGTATGTATAGTTTAAAAGAACCATTGAAATGGTCTTTTCAATTTCCTTTGATAACTTCACAAATGTTAACTCTATCAGCATTTATACATTACAGGAAGAAATTTCCTAGAAAAATATCCAAAACATCCAAAGAAACATTTTAAAATTTCTTTTCGTATGACCCAAACTGTTGCTTGCTCTGTTGACATTTAGAGATGATTCTATCATAAATCTCTTGATAATTTTATTTTTTTAGAAATAGTCAGGGCTGGAACAGTGCCATTCTCCTCTTTCATACAGTATCTAACCCAGTTTGGATGCTAGAGAAATAGATTCAAACAGAAATCATTAATAATAATGTGTGACATGGGCAGATCAGAGCTGTAGACAGAGGCACACAAACATGCAATGAGACACTTCATTTTGCTCCTGTGAATTCCCAGTATATTCTTACCAGACAAGTGAAAAACAGAAGAGAAACACAAGAAACAATAGCAATCTGACATAAGAAGAGCTATGAAAACTCCTTACTGTGACTTGCATCTGGATTGCAAGCCTGATCTTATTATTATTAGATGACAGCGAGGCCAATCTTCAAAATGTCTCTAAAGATGAGTTTTACACTGATAAAGAATCTAAACCTAAATTGTTATGAATCTGTGGAGCAGCATGGGTTCAAACCTGTCTCTATAAATTCATGTCTCCTTTTCCTCCTGTAACTTCAAATTGTTATCATTAACTATTATTAATAAAAGGATCTGTGAAATGAGCTTCTTTGGAAAATCCAAGACTCACAAAGTCCTAAAATTTGCAGTTACACGGTATATTATCCTAAACAGACATGGGATTTTTAACTACCTCATCTTAAAGTCCTGGCTCCAAGATTTTTTAGTTTATTAGATTGACTGTTTATAAAATAGGCAAGAGTTCCTCGTGGAATCTTGTTCTCTGAGCTGTATGTTTCAACAAAATTAACTATTAGCTAATGGATTAAGAAATATATAATTAAATGTGAAAAGCCAAATGTGAGTGTATAGTAGTCCTAAGTACAAGACACAAAATTGATTTATCTCCTAGTAATAGTAACATATTATTTTTAATAACTTTTGCAAATGAAAAAACACGTGGACTGTCTATTCTATTGTGCACCCTTTATTAAGAAATTAATACTATTATAGTAGAGACTAAGCTCTAGTGAAGGTTCTAACTGCATGCAGGCTAGGAAGACTTAAAAATGAAAATTATCCTCTTCCAATCTCTGATATTGTTTCAACAGAAAACACCCTTCACATTTAAGTCAGGACACAGTGCAATGAATAACTCTGGTGGCATTTTATTCATTATTTTATTGTCTTTGGGGTCTTGTATGATTGAACCTACTGAAAATACTAACTGCATTCTGATTTGTCTATGTATCATATATATCACTTTTCTAGTTCTGTTTCATATTATATGTATAACATTTCTTCTTCTCTGATTACATATAGATATCTATAATTTTTTCATTGCTTATAATATTTCTCTTTTGAGTGTTGGAGTGACTGGCTTTGGAAAAATAACCAATTTGTCCTATGTAGACCAAATATTCAAAACGAGAATATACTATTTTTTGGGCATGTGTTTCTGTGTGTTTCTGTGTGTGTGCATACCTCGGTGTAAATACAACATTATTATTTACACATATATTATTAATAAATTGTTTCTTATTCCTGTTCTCAGACTTCTGGTGTTTTGTTCTCTCACAACTGACTCTGTCAAAGAAGACAACACAGAAAATTCATTCACTGGTTGTGAAAATTGTAATTAATTTACCACTTCTTACACGGTCAAAATAAACAGACTCCTTACCATAAAAATGTATTTCCTTAGGCTTTCCTGACATGATATATCTTCTTGGCAGTCTTGTGTTCTGAGATTTAGCAGTTCAGTATGACTGAGAACCTGAGATATTACTTCCAGGATTTTGCACTCTTTTAGAGAATTTCTGGAGTCTGTCTGCGAATATTAGGAGGCAGCTGTTCTAGGAACATACCTCTCTGAGATCCCTTGCACTTTGCTTTCCCTTACAATAAAAATGACATAATAAATACTCTATACATCGAGTGTAGGGAATCACAGACCTGTCAAAATCCCCAGGTTACTGACACCTCTGCACGTAAAGAGAATCAGAAGTTCAATGGAGTTCACTGTGCTTAGATAGTGGTATAAAATTTTGCAGCTAAATCACCTTCCTTGCAGAGCAGGGTACCATATTCAAGTCTTCCACCAAACATCTTAACTAAGATAAATCTTCATATCACAGAGGAAACTTGTCATGGTTTAGAAATGGCTCTCCCAGTTCAGTGCCCCCAAACCATGTTCATCTCTCTCTCTATCCCTCACTCTCCTGTTTTCCTGTCTCTCTTCCCCCTTACTGGAAACAGCAATGAGATAAGAAAACGAACAGTAACAGCAGCAATACTAATGACAGAGGTTACCAGAAAGAAAAGATTCACATGGAACCTGTCGATATGCCAGACAACTTCCTCTGTCATGTTTACTTGATCAGACTGGAATCCTTTCTCCCCAGAAGAGAGTCCCTCCCCTGTACCCTCAGCAATGACATGAGGTGGTGTAGAATAAACTCTGGATTCTAATTGTGGGCCCTCCTGCCAGAATTAACCCTGTCCTGTCTTAAACCAGGACAAAATCCATCAGGGAATAGACTATACAAGGGATGTGAAAGAACAGGTGTAGATGGCATATAAGCAATCAAAAAATGCAAGTAATTGTTATTTGCATCACTTAATGAAAAAGAAGATATTTAAAAAATATATATTAAAAAAAAGAAAAGCACAAAAAAGAGAGAAAGAACACATGCTAAGAAAATTATTAAGAGGTTTTGAATTTTTTGCCACATTGAACAAATATATTCCCATCTGAAGGTACATATATACTGTGGTTTAGGAGTATGATGGCAGAATCACCAAAATTTGAAATCAACATACTCAACAGGCTTCAAAAGAGCTGGTTTATACCAGCCATCAACAAGGTCTGTTTATGATCTTTCTTCCCTAACCCAGCTTCAAACAGCATAACTGTAAATTTGAAGAGAGATAGAGTTCCCTATCTCTCACTGATGCCAGCTTAGGTCCTCTGACACTGTTGGTATGTATTACATGACAAAACTTAAGATGGTAAACTTTAATTGCTAAAAAGGTACTTAATTTCATGTAATCTAAATTTATTTTCTCTGCTTTGATCTTAGTTCTCTGCGTGCTTTATTTTACATTGCAATGGAAGCATGAAAATTCTTCTAAGCGACAAATTTGTCCTGCCTTCCTAAAACAAAGGGAAGACAAGCAGTTATTTAGAGGTAATATTTACATGTTGCTGATTCTCATTTGATTTGATCCTTTCCAGTGTGGACTTGCCAGTGCTTGGATACATACAGAAATACAGACGATATGAGAGAAGAAAGTTAAGAAACCTTGTTCCCCTCTGGAGGACAGATATGAGATTCATTGCTTTCCTGCCAGAAGACAATGAAAACACATGGTGTAATTGTTTTGTGTTCAGCTGACGTAAGACAACAAGCAGTTCCATTTTTCTGTCCTAACTCACTCCAGGAAAAAATCATCCAGTTTCAGGTTTGATTTAAGCAAACCCTCTCAATGTACATGAATGGAGACATGGAGCCCACGCAGCCAATTTGCACGTGACCTCATCAGAATTGCAGCATCCACCTCTATGCTCTCAGAGCACAAGAGCATCTGCCACATTAATTGTTTCTTAAGTGATCATGCATCAGGGCTCTGGAAGCAATTTGGCTCGTAAATGGGGATTCCAGGAATATCAGTCCTGCTTGTTGCATCTCTTGAGCTACACTGCAAACCTAGCTGCTGAATATTTAGAGAGAAAAAGATGTGCTTCAGGTCTAAATAAAGAAGTATTTCTGACCAAACTGAAACCTAAAGGAATTCAAACTCTGAAATTTGCCACAAAAAACCATAGCCACCCTAGCTCACAAAGCCATGCACAATATCCTGCAGCCTAGACTTTTAAAATTTTTATCACGGTCTTTTATAATTTGGTGTATATCCTACCTATTTGGTGTATATCCTACCTTTTTGTACCCCTGCTTCCTGGGTACAGAGACAAGGTGATGAAGTTTTTAGTACTGCTTTTTCCACACCACTCACATCACAGCAGGGAGAGATGTGGGACTGGAAACAGAAAGAGTGCCATTTTTCCTGGCTCTCTACAGGAAGAAGGTCCCAGGTCAGCCTGATGGAACTAGTCCCGCTGCCGCTACCCAGCTGCTCCTTTTCCTATTCCTCTGAGCTGCAGTTTTTGAGGTTTGGGGCTGACAGACAGGGATGGTGAGCCCAAGATACCACTCTGAGGAAAAGAAAAGGGAGAAAGAGTGGCAGCAGCAGTGTGAGGGCAGAGCTGTGTGGGGCCCAGATCCCAGGAGAGTGCATCACTAATGCTGCAGGGGTTCACGTGGAGCTGAGCCAGTGAGATGGAGTGGTTGGAGGGGGCAGCACAGATGGTCTAGCTTCCAAGAGGCTTTCCTGGACTTAGCTTGACGTTTTTGCCCTGGGGTGGGTGAGAGGACATTAAACTGTGGAAACTCTCATTCTCATTTGCATTGCTTTTGTTTTCTCAAGTACCACTGGCCCCAGCGCAGGGCTAGCCCCCAGCTTGCCTTCGTTTGGGAAACCATGTAAGGTGCTGTCTTTGGGAAACGTTTTTTTAGTTTGGTGGTGATTTTTTTTTTTTTTTTTTGGTGAGTAAAACACCTTGTCTCTTTTGTACACTCTCTACCATTAATATTATGATTATTGTCATTTTAAGTAAATTGACACTTCAATTTATAATCTCTCCCAGTGTTCTTCCATTTTCAGAAGGTGCAGGGGCGAGAAAGGAGCAGATTGAGTGGGTTTAATGATCCAAATAGGATTTAAAACCCGCACACCCTCATAAGATTTTTGGAAACATTTTGCTGTATTTTATTTCGTTGCTATTCCTGTCATAAAATAACTTAATTTTCTACAACATTCTTTCTCTGAATAACAAAATCAGCAATTATAGCTGTAATATTCAAAGTGCTTACCTTTTGGGAATACATTTTTGCACAAGTTTTTTTGTATAATAAATACTGTAAAAGCATTCTGAATATTCACAGACAATTTTTATTGTTGCATCTAAAGTATCAGAATAACCATTACAAAAAGTATGATTTGTGATTGAAGGCTTATGATTTTGAAATGGAGAAATTTTTATTTTCAAGGAAGTTCAAATCAGATTATTGTAAGCAGACTTGAAACTCATCCTTCTCTGAAGTGCTTTTTGAAATTCATGCCTTGTTTCCTGCCTGCTTTTCTACCAAAATTTTAATTTAACTGATAACATTTGTTTGTCTGACTTAAAAAAGGTTTATATCTAAGCTGAATAGTATAGACTCCTCCGGGACCTGTACATGCTATCTACTTTATACCAAAAATTTTTCCTGAATATAAGTGGCCCTTCAAATAAGTGTTTACTACTGTTTCAGATGAATGTTGCTATATGAATATTTTCTATAAATTTTCTGGTTTTGCTAATACCTACCTCCTAATCTTCATTAGCAGTATTTGCTCTTATTTGTTTGGTACTTTTATTTTTCATTGTTGAATTGCAGATCTACTAGTCATCTTTTTATTTTAGACCTCTGTGTTCTTTCTTTTAGACTTAACTGTGTTCTTTCTACAGTTCTAGACCTTCCCATTCAACTTGCATTATTCTACCAAACTTCATTATCTTTCATCATCACTTATAGGTGATTTAAACAAAGTAAAATGTTTAATTTTAAAAAATTGAAGAATTTTAATCTTGAAGAAGAATCCCATAGTTAATTGGAAGAGATCATTCTAAAAAAAAGGATTATCACAATAGGAGGATTCATGTTCCTCTACTAAAATTTTTCTAGAGTTATCCTTGCTGATTCTAGCTGTCTACAAGATATTTATAGCGCAAAGAATTTCACAGAATCTTAGTATCACAGAATGGGTAAATGGGTAAGTAAGGTTGGTAGGGGCCCTAGGGAGTCGTCTTCTCCAACCTCCCTTCAAGCAAGATCATCCTAGAGGACTTTGCATGAAATTGTGTACAGCAGGCTCTTGAATATCTCCAGTGATGGAGCTCCATAGTCTCTGGATGATCTGTTCCAGTGTACAGTCACCTGCACAGTGAAAAAGTTTGTCCTCATATTCAGATGGGACTTCCTGTGCATCGTTTTCTGCCCATTACCTCTTGTCCTATTGCTTGGCACCACTGGGCAGAGCCTGGCTCCACCCTCCAGGCATCCTCCCTTCAGATTCTTACTTTGATGAATCCCATCTCAACTGTCTATTTGTGAGGCTGAACAAGCCCAACTTTCTCAACCTTTCCTCATAAAAGAGATGATCCAGTCCCTTAATCATCTTTGTAGCCCTTTGTAGCCCCCATTTATAGACCTCCAAGAGCTCCCTGTCTCTCTTGTACTGATGAGCCCAGAACTGGACACAGCACTCCAGATGTGGCCTCTGGAGAAACCCTTCTACTAGGTTGATTAGAGAGGCAGGATCACCTCCCTCAGCCTGCTGGCAATACTCTTCCTAGTGCACCCCAGGATATTATTGGGGCCCATTGCTGGACATGGACAGTTGTCATAGAAAGTTTGCTGTCCACCAGGACCCCCAGCACATTCTCTGCAGAGCTGCTCTCCAGCAGGTCAGCCCCCAGTTTATACTTGTGCCTGTGGTTATCCTTCCCCAGCTGTAGGACCCTGCATTTGCCTCTGTAGAACATCAGGGAGCTCTTCTCTGCCCATTTCTCCAATCTGTCAAGGTCCTTCTGAAGAGCTGCACCACATTCTTTTGTCAGCCACTCCTCCCAGCTTTGTATCATCAGTGAATTTGCTGAGAAGGCATCTCCCCCTTCATTGAAGTGAATAACAAATAAGTTGAACAGTACTGGGCCCAGTATTGAACCTTGAGGGGCACCTCTAGTGTCAGGCTCCCAAATAGACCCCATGACAATGGTTTGGACACTTTAGAATTTGATATCCAGACAGTTCTCCATCCACTGCCCACTCAGCCAATTGACACTCTCTGAATTTGTCTATGAGGATTTTGTGAGAGAGTGCTGAAAGCCTTTTTAATGGAGACAATATCCTCTAGACAATATCCTTTCTAAAGTTGGACAGATGCTGTTTCCTCATCATACAGGCAGTTGTTTCATCATAGAAAGCTATCAGGTTGGTCGAGCATTATCTATCTTTGTGATTCCATTCTGGTCCTGATCACCCCCTGTCCACATGGATTGAGATGGCCTCCAGAATGGGGTTTTCCATCGCCTTTCCAGGAACTGAGGTGCTTGGTTTTCTCTGTGCAGTCTCTCTTGCCCATTTTGAAGTCCAGTGACATTTCCTTTCTCCCAGTCCTCATGCACCTCTCCTGAACTCCATGACCTTTCAAAGATGACGGTGAGCAGCCTTGCTGTGATTTACACCATCTCTCTCAGCACTCAAGGATGTATTCTGCCAGGGCCCGTGGACTCATGGATATCAAGTTTGCCTAGATGATTCTAACGTGAGTCTCCTTCACCAGGAGTTAAGGAGAATTGGGTTAGAGTCTGTCTGTCTGTCCTCCAAGTTTCCTTTACCCTGGTCTACTGGGTTAGAGTTTTCTCAGGAATGATCTTGCCAGTGAAGATTGATGCAAAGAAAGCATGCAGTAAGTCTGCCTTATCTGCATCCTTTCTTACCAGGCTTCTTCCACTAGTAACAGGCCCACGTTATCCTTTGTTTTCCTTTTATTACTGATGTACTTGAAAGAGTACATCAGTACAAAAGTACATCTTGTTGTCCTGGACATCCCTGGCTAGATTTAATTTCAGGTGGGCCTTGACCTTCCTTGTCATGTCTCTACTTACTCTGACAACCTCTCTATATCAATTCTAAGTGGTATGACCCTGCTTCCATCTTCTCTGTGTTTTCTGTTTGTGCTTGTTGGACACAAGTTCTGTGTTCATCCGTGCAGGTCTCTTGACCCTTTGTTTGATTGGGATGCATCATTCTTGAGCCTGCAGGTAGTGATCCTTGAATATCAACCAGCTCTTTTGCACCCCTGTCTGCTGCAGGTTGCTCTGTCCCATAGGATTCTTCCAAGAAGATTCCTGAAGAAGTTAGTTCTCATGAAGTCCATGGTTACAATCTTACTTGCTGCACTGCTTCCTTCTCATCTGATACTGAACTCCACATTCTCACAGCCCCTTCATCCGTGTCTGCCCCCGACCTTCGCTAAACACTGAGATGAGTTCAGTTGGTTAGAGCACAGTGCTAATAACACCAAGGCTGTGGGCTCAATCTCTGTACAGACCATTTACTTAGAAGTAGAACCTGCTGATCCTTGTGCGTTCCTTCCAACTCAGGATGATCTCTGATTCTCCAGCAAGGCCTTCCCTCTAGTTAGGATGAGGTCAAACAGCACATGATTCCTGGCAGGATTCTCCCATACCTGAAACAGAAAGTTGCCATTAATGCGTTCCAGAAGCCTGCTGGATTGCCTGTGCTTTGCAGTGCACCCTTCAGTCCAGCTGTAATGGGGTAGTTAAGAACCAGTGTCTCTGACTTAGAGGCTCCTTTGAGCTGCCTGTAGAAGGCCTCATCCACTTCCTTCTCTCAGTTAGGGAGCCCATAGCACACACTCACAACAGTGTCTCACACTTACTAGTTCCCCCTTTCATCTTAACCTATAAAATGTCTACTCACTCTTCAGAGACAGAGCTAAATATATTCCAAGTCTCATCTCACCATGGAGGGCAACTCCACAGTAGGGCATAACAGTCTTCATGATTGAACTTTCCTTTTTGAATTCCTTAAACCAAATCTGAAACCAAGCTAATTACATCTTCTGCCTGCACGTCTCATCATAAACACAAATTTCACATATATTCTGGACTTTCAGCAGCAGTCTAATGAACTAGGAACTTCAAACTAATTACTTCTACAAGGAGATTATGAAGAGTGAGGAAATCACTTCAATGGCGCATATTGATCTATCTTAAGTTCAATAACACAGACATAATTTTAATATGAATAGTGCTCAGTACTTCTTTTATTATCTTAACTATGCACCATTACTCTCAAGAAAAGCACTGATGGCTGCATTAACAACTAGCAATACTCATTTTTGATAAATATCTTAAATGATATAATATTAATACTACAGTTTTTGCAAGTAATGAGATATATTTTCCTTCACTATTACCAAAACTGAACTTTACAATCAAGAAAACATGGTTTGGAGTATTAAGTTGTTTGACTCAGATGCACATTTCCTTGAACCTGGTATGAGCAACTCTTTGCTTTTTTTGTATACAGTGTGTCTTTTCATATAGGTGTAATTGTTTCATAACTATAATTTACAGATTCACACAGATTCAAAATCCTCTTGCTTTTAAGCATTGTGTTTCCTGATGATATTGTAAATGTGTTTTTGTTAATTTCTTTGAAGAGAGAGGAAGTGAAGACATTCTTAGCAGAAAAAATGGTCAATCTTATTACCTTCACCCCAGCAAGATTACCTTAGATTTCATTCATATATGTTCTCTGACATTTATGCTACTTTTACCCAGAGGCACTTACTGAAAGTCTAAATTTTAAAGTATAGCTCTACCAGTCAGAAGTACAGTAACTCCAGAAGTCTCCCTGAAACTGTTAAAAGAAGCCATCCCAATCAGCTAAAAATATTGATCCATGGGTATGTGTCTCAACTTCTTAGTTTTAGCTTCTTTCTTTTCTCCTTCTTCTCAATCCAAGAAAAGTAAAATGAAAATATCCTGTTTTCGTTATCAGTTAAACTCTTGTTCCTTACCACCGGAGTTTAATAACTTGTTACATGGTGTCTTCACCTAGACTTAGCCAATTATGAGAGGCAAAGACCTCTCATATGTCCCCTTTAGTTTTGGCCACTAGATAAAAAGGTGCTCAGTCACCTGTTCCCCTGGGAGATAAGAAAACAAGTTGGAGCAGATTATCCTTCCCCCAGGATGGTGGCCACCTTGGCAGACCATGTAGACCAGAAGACAAAGACACAATGGTTGAGAAAACCTCCTGGCTCAACGTTCCCCTGGAACAAAAAACCTTGAGGGCAGGGGCTCACAAAGGAGTTCAGGGAGCAGATGGGAATTTCTGTCATTGCCTGCAAAGATTTGCAGTGCTGGTACAAAAATCTGCCAGATAGAAAGTTTCTAACACAGTTTTGAGTATTAGAAATCAGTCACTCTTTATTGAAGCACACTCATCACTCAGAGGATCCTTCCTCTAACTGAGTAGCCCAAACATGAGGTAAACAGAGTTTTTATCATAAGCAGTGATTATGTACTCATCAGCTATCCCCACGTACTTGATGTGCTACTTTATTGTACATAGTTACACCCCTTATCAAAGTCCTTATGTGGTTCTTTGGGGTCTTCAATGTTGGATGTCCTTTGTAAGTGCTGTTCCTTGACCCCTGCTTGTGATTAAGTACCCTGTCCTGCAGACGTGTTCTGGAAAGGCTTGGAAGTGGGAAAGGACCTGCTGGTTGTGAAGGCCAGACTCTGCCCTTCACTTCAGTGAGCCAGACAAAATGGACCCCTTTCCAGCTGTGGCCATGGCTTTTCCCTGCCAGAGCCAAACCAACGGCTGTAACATGAATGGTATTTGAACAGACAGCACAGAAACTCTCAACACCCTTGTCTCTGTACCCAAGACACACAGTAAAGTACATTAGTGAATTAAATTTTCACATATTTTGTGCCCTTTTACCCTTATATCCCTTTTTCGTTCACAGTATTTCAGTCCTTAGCAACCTCCTATCTTTTCTGACACTGCCAATGACCAAGGTAACTTGCCGTGCTGGGTAAATTGTCAATGCTATATTTGTTTAGTCTGGCTAGCCAGAAAGTAAGGTGAAAATTGAGAATGCAATATCTGATTTTCATCCAACTTATCCTCAGCTAAGTGTGTTACTGTCTAACCAATCAGTGATTTTGTCTGTATTCAGAGAAAATTAATTGCCATTGAGACCTGTCAAGTCTGACTGAAATTACACAGTAGAACAAAAAAGTGTGGGGGTAGAAGAACTGATGGATGTGAAGAAACCTGATAAGCGCTGAACATCTCAGGCTTGCCCAGGCTAAGAAAATGAATGAAAACTCTATGACCTATTTTATTGCCCACTTTCATAGCATAGATTAAGAACAATTCTATAACTGCTTTTGGTATGATACAGTTCCAAATGTCAATGAAAGGACAATTTGCTTTTTAACCTAGGTTGACTGTCTGTCTGAAATTCCCTGTTTGATGTTTACGTACTTCAGTTCTTAAGAAATTGTCATCACATCTTCTCTTCTGATGTATAGTAAAGGAGGTAAACACTTCTCTTCCATGCATGGCTCCCTCAAATCTGTTTGGTCACATAGCTGAAGTCAGTGAGTCAATGGCTTTAGAAAAAGAAAAATAAGAATGATTACCCTTCAGGTGAATTTCAAGCCTATTTTATCTATTGGCTGATGAATTATCTGACATGTGATGAATGTTTGTATAAAGAAATAGCAGGAGGAATGCACACAACCATCTTCTTACCTGATTATGCTATTTACCAAGTCTTTAAAAAACTTTAAAGAGTTTTATGCAACATACTGGTGCAAGTATTTTCAACTCCATGACGGCATTACTTTGCAATGCTGAAAAGGCAAATCTGATGCTCTCTATTCCCTAGTGACAAAAGTACATGTGTATATATATATATATACACTTACTGTACTAATTATACGTCATCAAATCAAATACCAATATTCAATATTGTTTCAATCCAGAGAAGACTTTTTTGGTTTTTCTGTCAAAGCAACAAAGTTTTTCAACTGTTAGCAGCCTGCATTTTTTGCCAGTTTAGCTTAGGAGAGACATTTCTTTTTGCTGAAATCTGAGATCAGAAAATAACCATATTTAGGCACCAAAACTCAGCAAATAAATTTGAACTTATTCTGTCACATTTTCAGCAAGTCTTGTCAGTTCCTAATGGACTCAGTGATATATTATGCTGATAGTTCCATCAAGCATTTGATTTATGGCTATATATTGGCCTAAAACTTTGCATAAGAAAAGAAGTTAAATGAGGAAAAAGAAGTCCCCCAAGTCATTTGAAAATATTCACCCTAGTATTTGCCTGGTTTGTTGTCTTTACAGGTCAAATACATTAAAATGAAAAGGGCCAGTCTATAAATTAAAAGCTCAATTAGAAAATTGAAAGTAGACCATTTGAGAAAGTATTTTTAAAAGGGCTTGAAACCATAAATTGAAAATTCCTGAACTCCCAGATGAGAATCATCTCAGGTAGAGATGGAGCTTTGGCATGGCTTTCTTAAGTGTTTTCTAGGTGCCAGGAACATTTTTGGATAAAATCAATTGCTCAGCAGCTAGGTAACAATACTGCTTGAAAGCATCTATGAAATTGAATGCTTCCTGTATTCTGAAGCTCTTTTCTCTGAAGGGATCCTTTCTCTAGAGAAGTAACAGCTTTAATTTCTGCTTTCATCTCTCCAGTCTTTCTCGTTGTCTGTTTGATGACTTTCCTAGCAGAAAATATTTTCCCAGTTTATTTACTCACTATTTCTTTCTTATAAAACTACCTTGCTTAGCCTTGTCTTAGAGGCAAATCTTTTGAATCTTTAAGGATAGTTAAGACCAACATCAACATACAAGTGGCAATTTTCCTCCTCTTTCTCTTCCACTCTGTTGAAGGGATAAAAGACTTCTTTCAGGGAAACTACCTGGTGTGCCCAATTTAGTCTCCTGCTTTAAAGTGCCCCTGAAAGAAGGGGTACTCTGTAGGAGAGTTTAGTTTTGTTCAAAGATATTCATGTCTCTGGAAAAATAGACTTTCTATTAAATTAATGTTTAAGGATGAACATTTTGTTGGTGGTGTCTGTGTATTTGCTACAATGCTTTCCAAAAACCACCCTTTTATTGATAACATGATGAATAGGCAGTGTATTTGCAGGATATCGTAACTGTCTTCTGCACATTTGTGAAAATGTCCTTAGTAAATATAAAATATTTATATGTACTAGTCTCTCTAGGAATATGTGTATATGGCTGGACAAAATGCTGTAAAAAAGTAAACACAATTGTAGTTATTGAGGTTTAAATTCTCATAAAGTAGCACAACTGTTTAATTCTGGATATGATTTGAAAGTGATTTAATATTTCATGGTGCTCAGATATATTCAACAGGTAAAGCAATAAATTCAGTTTTCTTTCTGTTGTCACACTTGTTGAATAAGTTTTTCTGCTTTAAAACAAAAACAGAGAGAACTTTAGCCAAAGTTTTTACTTCATACTTTTCAGGTGACATTCAGCTACACAACACTGACAGCTGTTTGTCTAAAAGATTGGTATTAATTGATACATGTCAGCGATGAAATAAGTGGCTGACGCACAAAGTAATCAAACATACAGCCTAGCTTTAAACAACAGGGTTTTTTGTTTTAATTTTTTTGTCAGAAAGACAGATATATCAATGCTCATTTTGATGCAACATTTCTTATGCAGCCGAGAAGCAGGCAGAGAATCAGCTACAACTACCTCCAATCAAGTCTAGGAGACAAAAGTAAAGTCTTGTCATGGTTTAAGCCCAGTTGGAAATTAAGCCCCATGGAACTGCTTAGCTACCCCCACCCAGTCCAATGGAAGAGACAGAAGGCAGAGATCCAGAGATAAGAACCACTTATAATAGCAAAAACCACTGAAAATAGCAATAAGATAAAAAACCAAAGTAACAGCATAAATATTAATAATGAGAGTAAAAAAGAGAGTGATTTACATACAAAAAATGCTCCCTGAACCAGCTAACCTTGTCTGGTGCCATGTGTCCCTCTGAGACAAAGAACAAAATGGCTCTCACCCCTTACACATGCATGTTTGTTCCCTTACAGTCTTGGACAATGAAAAGCAAGGTGGGATAAACTTTGCCATTTGCCATTCTGTCCCCCAGAAAAGGGTAAAATACCCACAGATCCCTCTTGAGCTCCTTTTTTTCTCCACCCACAGTCATACCCCCTTCTTCTCAAAAGTAAGTAATGCTTACTTCTGCCCCCCAGAATGAATGTGGGTAATATAGAACAAGAACCTAGACATGTCTATATGGCTGAAGGCTCTGTCCCCTCACATCCTTGGCTAAAACACATGTATGTACAGGACAAAGAGCTCTGATCACCACAGGAAATTAACAAGTTAAAAGTTCATTCTTTGTGTCTCATTTACTTAAGCCATTTTGCCATGTCATTGCATTTTGAAGGACATGGCAAGTACTGCAATATACAATGCTGAAGCACGTCTCCTCTTACTGACTTAAGAAGCTTATAGACTTGTCTGTTTCTCAAAAGGTTGGCTTTATTAAGAACACAAATGCAGTGGAATTGCTATCGCAAATTCCTGCAAACATTATGTGCTGTGGCTCTTGACTTCAATGAAGACTTCTTTTTGCTGTACGGTGACATAGGTCACCAGAGCTAGCACAAAAACAAGTGTAGTTGAAGTGTGACTATCAGCCCAGTTGTGTGAACTTGCTTAGCTGAATTAAATGGCAAATATAATCTCGTGTCCTAGAAGCAGAGAAAGCAGATTTGATTTCATTTCCCTTGAAAAAATGTCAGCCTTCTGCTACTATTTTGAACACACACTATGCCCATTTAGTCACAATTCTGTCAGTTATAATTTTACTGGTATTTGTGGGAGGTCTCATCATGGACCTTTGCACAGAGCCTCTCATGAGCACCTTCCCAGGTGAAGTCAGCGAGGCACTCAGGGGCTGGGGCACAAAAGGGTGAGCACAGTGTAACCTGCTGCTGTGCTAGTAACAGGGCACAACATGACGGCAAGAGCTATGAAACCATGAGGGCAGCACAGGAACACAAGAGTTCATGTCCAACTAAGAAGAGTCAATTCTGCTCTAAGGAACTGAGCTGTGCATTCAATGCTTTGCCACACCAATTTTTGGCCTAGTGGTTGTGTGTTTTCTTGTTAATAAGATGCAAGTACTTGGGGATGTGTGCTGCAATACAGGAAAAAAATTCACAACAGTAAACTTCTGATTTATCAACGTATCTACATATCTAGAGCCACATATTAACACATGACAGGAAAAATACCTGCCTTTTCAGTCAAAGGCTTGTCACAGTTTACTAGAGATAAAATATATACCCCTATAAATTACTTGATATCATTATAAATTTACTGTTCTTCTCTATTCTTTATTTTCTCTACAGAGATTATATTGTCACAACAGGAACAAATTATTGTCACAAAATTTAGAAACTGCTTGTGGTCATCTACACTGCCACTACTGATTTTGTCTAGGTTTGGATTAGGCAAACAAGGAATCAGAGAAAAATGCTCATGAAAATGGCATGAAATGAGTCCATGGGTGACACAAGTAATTTTGACTGAAAATTTGATTTTTGCATTTACCAGAGCAAACACAAGAAACCCTAAAGAAAGTTGTTTTTTTTTTTAATGTCATAGAAAAAAATCAGTTAAAACCATAAAAAATAAAAAGGGAAATTAGAGTTATAGGCATATGACTACAAATTGCCATTACTAAGCTTGCAGTGAGATCAATATTTACTGTGCCCAAACTTTGGAGTGCAGCCAAAGAGCCAGGGGGGGACCACAACAGAGACTGAATGTAAAGCAGTGATCTTGAATCAGTGTCCTTTGCTTTCATTGGTAAGCTCTCCATTGCTGTTGAGTGCACTCTGGAGCTTTACAGAAGACTTTTGAGGGTTTTTTTCAGTGTGCAGAGTAGGATACACTGATCAGCTTGGGCAGTTGTATCCTCTTACTCTTAATCGCTGAGCTGCAAATTAGCTATAAGGAAATGATGAAGTTTCTTGCTGGTTTACTCTTCTCATCAAAGGAATTTTGTGAAACGATAGTTAAAAAGTCCATGGTTATCTCTACTAAAGTAATTTCAATAATATTATGATCCAAATATTAAAATTCTTAGAGAGATGCGCCTGCCCAAAATGAGGGGTGAAGAAGATCATATGCTGAAGTCAGTAGCATGGATTTTTACTTAACAGTAAATGTGAGGTAGAGGGAGAAAGAAAGAAATAGGGAAAAGCAAGAGAAGGAATGAAAGTAGCAAGGTACATAGTCACCATTCATTGGATCCCTCGACAAGGCTTGGTGCTGCAATTGCAATGTCTGGTGGTTGCTGTCCTGCTCTGTCAGGGGTGGGGGAAGCCCTGTCAAAGAGGGGGAGGAAATCCACAGAACAGAGACTTCAGGTTCAGGTGGGAATGTCCAGGTACTTCCCCTGAGGCGTGAGGACAGGACTGTTCAGTGACACCTTCTAAGGCCAGCTGCCTACATCAGTGCAGATAAATCCCATCAGTAGAGCTGACACCCTCAGGCTAAGAGTGAATGTCTGGCTGCTATTCTGGCAGGGCAGTTTTCATAGCTGAGTTCTCTTTCGTAAGGACAAGGAGACAGTACCTCACTTCCAGAGCTCTTCCCTCATCTTGCTCAACATTGAGCTTGTAACCTGAGGTGGTGGGTGTGTTCTGCCCTCTTCACCTGGGTGGTCACTTTGCACATCAGCAGCTTGACTCCTGACAGTTTAGCCATCAGAATTCCAGGAAGTCTGCAAGCCACCTTCCCAAGACTAAGACGTGTGTGGTGGGAAGTATTTGTTTAAGGGATAGAATGTTTCTCTTATTTCTGAAGTCTTGAGCTCTTAAAGACAAGAGATTTTTTTCATGAGCTTGGATTATACATTTTTACACTAAACAAGAGAACTTGATGACTTCCTCCATCTGGGAGAATGTCCAAATGAAAATTAGTATCAGTGATGTCCTTCTAACCTTGTTAGAAGTTCTTTATTTTCTGGCCAGTCTGTCCTTCCTGTTGGATATACTTGGTCCTTTCCTCATGTCTGCCACACAGCTGCCCAGCAGCAGCACATTACCTTCAGGGAGGGAATGACTTTTTCTGCACATGGCCAAAAGAATTTGCAAAGCATAAATAAAGGCTTGCTTTTAAAAATTTTTTCTGTATTAAAAAGATTTTTATAGTTGAAAAATTCATATAGAAAAATGCTATTGTTTTTTTCCTCTTGAAAAGTGATTCTGTTGTCTGCAATGGAGATACCCTGTATTTACGCTGCTGGGTATCAACTGTCCCGTTCTCAGTGTACAAGTCAACATTCAAAAGCATAAGTATCTTATTCATTACTTATTACACTGAGATATTATAATAAGCTGTATGGCAAAATGCCAATTCAGATATTTTGATACCTAAATTTCCTTCATAGTTTCAGCTGAGTATTGTGTACTTCCTTATTTTCTCTCTTGGGCTGTCTCTGACAAGGACTGGCATGCTAACAAGGGAGGTGGATAGGCTGTAAAATTGTGGTTTGCCTTCATAATGTTTCTAGGACCATGAACAGATCCAGAACAGTTTCATGTTGTTAATTTCCAAAAAGATTCCTAAACACCTGGATGATAAGCCCATGGTGCACATACAAAAGGAACCAACTAGGAAAGGTGCCCTCCTTGGTTTGTTGTTTTGATTTAATTTGTCAACAGACTGGGTCTTGTGGCTGAAATGGTTATTGGTGGATGTCCTGACCACAGACATCATGAAGCAATCATGTTTACATCTGATGGCAACAGGAAAAGTGTCAGAAAAACTTCAGTTCTGGATATGAGGAGAGCAGACTTAAGGTTACTCAGGGAACTACTTATTGATGTCCTCTGGGAAAATGCTTTCAAATGTGCTGGGATCTTTCGGTGCTGGCCACATTTTAAGCCTCACATCCTCAGAGCACAGGAGCAGGGAATTTCAGAATGTCAGAAGCCAAGCAGACAGGGCAGAAAGCTGGCCTGCATGAGCAGACATCTTCTTCTGAAGGCAAGGCAAGAAAATAGAATGCATGACCAGTAGAAGCAAGGTCAGGTGACATGGGAGGAATTCAGACATGCTGCTTCCCACTGCAGGCAGAAACTTCATGCAGAAAAAGCCCAGCTGGTAGCTAGCCAGTTCTGTGTGGGACAGAAGAAAGTGCAATTTAAAATAGGTCAATAGCAAAGGGCAGTTCAGCAATGGCTTTGTCCTGTTTGAGGAGGATGAGGATGGTGGCCTCACCAACAGCAACAAGGCAGAGATATTTATTACTTTCTTTGCTTCAGTTCCTCAAAACCAAAGATGGGCTGTGGGAGTGCCAGTGTACTGAGCTGAAGGATGTGAGAGTATGAGGAGTATGTCCTGAGCCAAGGCTATGAGAATGATAAATACCCAGTTACTCCTGACCTTGTGCAGATTTGCCACTCCAGAGGGTTGTTGACTGGTCACTTGGGACTTTCCAGGGCTCCCTCCTAGCACCAGTTCTCTTTCTACTTCATGAATAACTTGGATATAGGGCTGCAAGAGTAAATTTTCTGAGGACAATAAATTGGGAGGAGTTGTCCACTCCCTCAAAGGTAGAGAGGCCCTGCAGAGAGACCTCAACAAATTACAGGCCTGGACAATCAGCAACCATATAAAGTTTAAAAAGACAAATACTGGATTTTGCACTTGGGATGAGACAGCCCTGGATGTGTGTTTAGACTGGGAATGAGAGGCTGGAGAGCAGTGCTGCAGAAAGGGACCTGGGGGTCCTGGTCAGTGGCAAGTTGAACATGAGCCAGCAGTGCCCTGGCAAACAGGAGAGCCAAGTGTATCCTGAGGGGCATCAGGGACAGAATCTCCAGCCAGGTAAGGGAGGGGATTGTCCTGATCTGTTCTCCTCTGGAGCAGCCTCACCTCGAGTGCTGGGGGCAGTTTTGGGCATCACGGCATAAAACAGACATTGAGCTGTTACCATGTAAACAAGGATGGTGAAGGGTTTGGAGCAGAAGCCATATGAGGAGCAGCTGAAATGCCTTGGTTGCCCAACCTGGAGAAGAGAGGACTGAGGGACGACCTCATCACTGTCTTCAACTTCCTCATGAGGGGAAGTAGAGTGGTAGGGATCTGTCCCTTCTCTCAGTTGACCAGTGATAGGTCTTGAGAGAACAGCATGAAGCTGTGTCAAGGGCATTTGGCTGGATATTAGAAAAAGATTCTTCACCCAGAGCGCTGACTGAGCACTGAACAGGCTCCCCAGAGAAGTGGTGACAGCACCAAGCCTGCCAGAGTTCAGAAACATTTAGGTAACACTCTCAGGCACGTAGTGTTGTTTTTGGGGTTGTCCTGTTCTGGGCCAGGATGTGGGCTTTGATGATCCTTGTGGGTTGTTTTCAAATCCGGATGTTCTGTGATACTAAGATGTCACGGTATTACAAAAGAGATGTACCCAGATAAATGTCAAAACAGATCACTTTCATTTTTCCCTTTGGGTCAGACATACATCCTTCTCCTCATAGGAGCTATTTAGCACAGAAAAACAGATTCAAAAGCCTCAAGCATCCGGTATGAATCTTATCTGATCCTTAACCAGTGGCATTGCTTCTGTGTCCTGTAATAAATTAATGCTACATTGTGGCTTGACTGAAATGCACTGTAGTTTTCTGTCATGTCCATTATATATTTTATATATAACTTGGAGTCAGATACCAGTCACAGATTGTAGGGTTATTGTACTGCTACTCTTAAATCACATTAGTAAAGCTCATGAAAGGAATTTCTGTTAAAATTTCTGTTGGTCTATGTTTATCAGCAGGGAAATATTGCTGAATTTTAAATGGATACCAACACAGTGGATGTGTAGCAGTTTCATATTGTTAATTTCCTGAGCAAATATAATAAATTTTATTCTTCAAATGTATTATGTTTGTGTTTCAACCTGTGTTCTTGTAAAGAAGGCATATTTTGTGTGCAATCTTTTTCCTTATATTTTTAATGGCACTGATAACACTGTAAGTTCACCCGCTAGCCCTTTCTGGGGTGCATAAAATAATTGAGAGCTGTAGGGTTATGAAGATTGTGTCAGGAAGGAAAGAGAAATGCAGTGTACATCACCTGTACAACAAGCTAGTAACAGAATCTGGAACTAGTGCTCTCACCATGGAATTATGGTAAAATTTCATAGTGTAGGATATCTCAACATTGTTATTGTGGGCTTGGTTCTATTTCTGGTCACCAGCAGCACCAAACAGGTAAATACTATTTCTAGAAAAAACACCAATTGATTTAAAACTCTGCTGGATGTTGATTCTTTCAATTGATATTTACAGAGAGGTTTGTGTTGGAGCTAAACAATAATTTAAAAAGCAACTTCTTTTAGTATTTCTAGGAGGAGAAATGTTGTAAACCCAAATTGAATTTTACAGTTAAGGAGCAGTTAAGGAGACTTAGGATCTAATTTCCTTTCTCCTACACCACCGATATGAGTTGCATTTACCTCTGTGCAACATGACACTACAAAACTCCAACAGGTGCTTTTTTTAAAAGGAATTTGCATGTATCTTAAATGTAGCTGGCAAGAGTTATTTCTGTCACTTTATATGGCTGACTTGTTTAGATGGATAACAAGCCCAGTAATTTTCATTGCCCAGGGCAAAGCCTAATATGTCCCTTATGCCTGTCCTTTAGGTTTTGCAGTAGATGCTCAAAAAGGAGATCATTAATTCTTCCTAAACATTTTCAAAACCCTTGGTTTGCATTTTCATTAATGCAACTTGTGGCAAGCTCACCACGGCTAAACAGTAGAGAAACTGAATTACATTTAAAACTACTCAGAGAAAAGGTTTCTTTCCTTCAAAAAGATGTGCTCCTGATCAACATCGCATTTTCAGCCAGTGCAAAGGAAAAAGAATTCATTGGGCACTTATTGTAGCATGGGTCCCCTCCGGGTAACAATTAGCATTGACTCCATGATTCCAGAAGGCTGATCAATTGCTTTATTTTACTATACTATACTACACTACATTATTAGAAACTCGTTGCCACTACAGACAGACCAGATTGGTCCTTGATTCCAAAACACCATCACCATTGGCCAGTTAAGAAATCACCCTCTGGTAAACAAATCTCCATAACACATTCTATGTGATCACAACAACAGGTGCAGCCAGTGGAAATAAGAATGATTTATCATTCTTTTCTCTGATCTTCTCTCAGCCTTCCCCAGGACAATGCCTGGGAAAGTTGTGCCTGCTGCTCTCTATGGAGAGAGCTGCAGCCACAGGCACATCATAGTGGAAAATAAACACAGGCAAAAAATTCTACCTAAAACCGAATTACCTGTTACTACCGTGAGGCTTGGGGGAAGACACGCTTAGACATATCTTTTAGTGTAAATTTGACTTCAAAAAGAGAGAACACTACTCAGTCAAACCCCAATGTCTGTCACTATTGTGAGTGACTGATCTCCTAATCACAAACTATTTTTTTCAGAATGGCTATAGGGTTTAAACCAATGCAAATATTGTCAGAAGTCCCTTTGCAATGCAACTTTCTGTAGATTAAAAAAAAATTTTTTTTTTCTCCAGGTGACCTACAGTGAACAGGTACAGTATCACTAAGCTGTTCTGTACAACCAATAGCACATGGCACCAAGAGTATGTGGTGACATGGTGTTTTCTGCTACTCTTTCTCTGTAGGAATTCTGACATCTTTTCATATCTTTGTCTTCCAGTAGGATTTACTGTGTCATTGGGATTATTTTTTCTTTCCCTCCTTTTTTTGCTGTTTGACTCAAGGCTTGAGCTCCAGATGTTTTATTATTTTCTTCCCAGATTGCTGGCGCTTGCTTTCTGCCCACAGTTGTAAAGCTGGGCATTTCTGGCTTTCCTGGTTCCCTGTTTGGAGACTGGATTATCGTTTGCTTGGCAGGGGTGTCTGTAGGCATGTGGGATGGGTGCTGTGGCGCGGGGATCTGCAGTTTTGGAAGCTGTTTTTCAGTAATGCTTGGCAGCCCTCTCTGGCTTCAGTAATGTGCTTGGACCCCACAGGCATCTGTAAAGATGAAAGGAAAGAGCTTAGCCGTGTTCCTAATTGCCAAATCCTGGTTGCATCCCAGGTCACTCTGCTTTGCTTCTTCATTCAGTCAGTGGAGACTAGAGTGCTGACTACCCAGTCACTCCCAACTTAATCCTTTCCCTTTCTTGTTTTGGAGTAACCCAGCTGTCATGTCCTGCTATCCCTGTATTTCCTGTGTGGTTACAGAGGTTCTCTGGCGTGGCACACCTGACACCACAAAGTACTGCAGGGCCATGGGCACTGGAAAGATACTGAGCTGCTGAGTGGCACTGTACTGTGCCTCTAATAAGGAACAGTAACTGGAACATGTGTGGAGGGGGCCTCTGCCTCCTGCACAGCTTACCAGAACCATCAGAGTTTAGTTACATTGGAAGCAGGAACTGTAGAATAGCAAGAATTCATGCTCCACCGGAAGACATCAGTATTCTTCTTAATACTATTGCCAATAAGGCAAAGAAAATTGGAATGAAGGGAATTGCTGTCATTTTCCCAAATATATAAAGTGAGTGCAGTGAAGAAACCATGTTGTTACAGCTGGCAATCATTAGCACTGGCAACACAGGCTTGTCTTGACAAAATTATAGTAGCAATAAACAATGTCTTGCCTTAAATAGGAATCTTCTTCTTTTGAAGCTTGCTGCTTTTACTTACACAGGAAGTTGCTTTTTTATCTTGTTATTGGACCCAAAGTTTTTGTGGTGTGCTACTAGGATTTGGTGAGGTGCTTTTGTCAGCATTTCCTCCTCTAAAATGTAATTTAGTTAAATAATAAAAATGAAGCATTTTTCTGAGAACATACTCGTTGCTTCAAAAAAGAGACTATGAGAGAAAAAATGGTAAAAAATATAACATTTCAAAAGTAATCACTTTGATTTCACAACATATTAATTGGTATTTCCTACTATATTTAAATACTTGAAATGCGATGTGTTTGATGACTGAGATTCATGGTAAGCTCAGGGTTTTTCAGTTCTGGAGAGATGAATTCTGCCAACTCAAACAAAGGGATTGGTATGTGGTTGGAGCTACTCTCTTGCTATAGGGAAAGTAAAGGCATCACCAGGGAAAAAGAAATGGGTGGGAGTGGGGTTGACTTGTGGTACATGGCACCTCCAGCTGCTCTCCCAGTAGCAGCAGCAGTAAAACTGACTTCTTTTACTCGGGAGAGCCAAAGCAAGCAGGAGGCCCTTCTTACTGTATTCTCCATGTCCACTACATGCAGCTTCAGGAAACAGATTTTATGCCCTTGCACTGATTAAATGAGATGTTGTCACTTCTCTTTTTCAGTAGCTAGCTAAAGAAAAGTCATGGTCAGTGGATGCTAGCGTCTTCATTTCAGAGAAATGCATAAATTCTTTCACTGACAAATTCTAAGCATTCCTCTAAAGAAGAACAGATATTTATAGAAGGAAGATGAGAAGGACTGTCTAGATATTTCATTATATATGAACTTATATGGAATCTAAATGACCTATTGATTTTAGGTTCTGGAGTTCTTTTTTAGGATTCAGCATTTAGACTTTAGTATCATATATAATTTTTATTAGTTAGTAGCCTCTGGACCACCTAAGAATAAACAATGGCGACTGATGAGGCATTCTCTGAGCTCTTTCTTTTCTCCATATTTTTCACATCAAGAATTATGAGGAATTTATCTACCTCAACTAGTTTCTGTTAATAGGCAACGGAGTTTAATTTGGAAAGTATTTTCTGGTTTAACTACTTATTGTTGTCATCAGAGATACTAGGCTGGCATTTTCAGCAGGGACCACCTGAGACCCACTTCTCCATGGCATTCTAAAACCAACACCCTTAACATGAAAAAGAGAAAGAGCTGTTAACAGAGAATTTAAGAACTGTCGGAACCTGAAACAAGTTCTTACTGATGATCCACCACCTGAATTTGATAATTTTTTTTTTTTGATAGATATATTCCCAGAAACTACTGGGGTGAAAATGAACCCTTTTGTTTTTGATTGCCAAGGGGGGTTATTTGGTTGGAGGTTGTTTGTTTGTTTGTTTTCTTGTGTTTCTGTATTTTTCTTTTTAAAAATAACAACTTTCATTCTTTTGCCCATAGCTGCATTGTCCTTTAGGATTCCCTCTGTGATTTTTATTTTCTTCTTTCTATAAATCCTAACCAAAAAGTAACCAGAAACAATTATTAAGTATTTTTAAATTTCAGTGTGATCCAAAAACATGGTTGTGGATGATTCCTTTTCAATCTTATCGCAGGGGACTTTCTGAAATGTCACAACATTCTGAATAAAGAAGCACGACAAAAAAACATAAACCAAAGAACTGACAACTCCTTCAATTTAATCAATACCTTAGCGATGGAATATTTATCTTTACTTTTGTAAGTAACTAAGAAAATGGACTGCTCTTAGCTCCCAGTGGTAAGGACCTATTACAGGACACAAGAGGTGCTACTGATTTATACAGGTTCATAGAATTGCACCAGAACCTTTATCACTGAAACTTTCTCTATGGAACCTAGTATAGGAAAGATTGTTCCAGCTGATATGGCCTTTTAAATTGCCATATCAAAAGCATGTGATGAAATGAAGAGAGCAAAAAATTATGTTAAGTCTCAAGTGTTGTCATTGTGATCCCTGGATGAAGGGATTGAATGCACCCTCAACAAGTTTGCTGATGATACCACCCTGGTGGAGTGGCTGCTCCACCCGAGGGCTGTGCTGACCTTCAGCAGGACCTTCAGAGGCTCCAGATTTGGGTGGAGGGAACCCCAATGAGGTTAAACAAGGGCAAGGTAGGGTGCTGCACCTGGTGAGGAGGAACACCAAGCACCAGCACAGGTCAGGGGTTGATCTGCTGGAGAGCAGCTCTGCAGAGAACACCAGAGAGTCTTTGTGGATGAGAAGTTGATATGAACCAGCAGTGTGCCTTTATGGCCAGGATGGCCAATGGTATCCTGGGGTGCAGCAGGAAGAGTGTGACCAGCAGGTCAAGGGAGGAGATTCACCCCTTCTACTTGGCCCTGTTCTGGGCCCCTCAGTGCAAGGAACACAAGCAGCTATGGAAGAGAGCCCAGTAAAGGCCATGAAGATGGTAGGGTCTGGAGCATCTTTCTTCTGAGAAGAGACAATGGGAGCTGGGCCTGTTTAGTCTGGAGAAGAGAAATCTGAGAGGGGACGGCATTAATGTATATAAATATCTCCAAGGTAGGTGTCCAGGCTCTTTTCAGAGGGGCCCAGAGAAAGGACAAAGAGCAAAGGCCATAAACTAAACCGCAAGAAGTTCCACCTCAGCATGAGGAAGAAGTGCTTTATGTTGAAGGTGGCAGAGTACTAGTACAGGCTGCTGAGAGAGGTCGTGGAGTCTCCCTCTCTAGAGACATTCCAAACCCACCTGGATGAATTCCTCCGTAACCTGCTCTACATGACTCTGTCTTGGAAGGGATTTTGGAGTAGATGAGAACTGGAGGTCCCTTCCAACCCAAACACTTCTGTGGTTCTGTGATTCTGTGAAGTGTGCAGGTGGAGACATGCTGTAAAACCAAAGAAATATAATTTTTCCAGTTCCCCAGCAAATTGTAAGAAATATGAAAAGGAAGGAGAGAACTTCCACATAAAATACTACCTTGTTTGCAACTGGTTTTGGTTTTTGTTTCTTTTCTGGCAAAAGAGGCTTGGAAATATATATCAAAATTTCTTCTTACAGTCTAGTGTATGTTCTCAGTATAGTCAAATAAAAAAAAAATATGGAGAAACAAACTAAGCATGTTATTTGGAGGCAAATGTGGAAGAGATTATTAGGAACGATAATTAGGAGGTAAATGTAATGCGTTATTTCTCCAAAGGTTTGTTATCTACTTAAGTACAGAATGAACTAGAGATTATATATGCATAGGTGCAACATTTGTATAATCTTATTAATACAAACTACTTGCTTGTCATCACAAACGTTTTTGTTCTTTCCTTTAAGTTTAGTTATGAGGATCACGGAGTTTTCAATGGGAACCAATAAGAGTCCCATTTTCCAGATGATAAATAGGATTATGAGTCTGCTTCTATTTCTATCCAAATTGATGCTAAGTCTAAGTATCAATATGCAGAAACCAGGCTTTTGATCACATGGAACATCCGTGGAAACTGAGAAAGGGAGACCATTTCCTGACTACAACTCCTGTGCTTTAACAAAAAACCTCCTCTTTGCCTCAAATTTTTGCTCCCTCACTTGCACAAAAAATGACACAAAAGCTTCACTAGTTCCATGACAAAAAATTACATAATTCTGCTTTCCTTCTTCTTTTGTTTATTTACTTAGCTGGTGAAATGGAACAAGATGATGATAAATGATCAAACAAGACTAAGGCAGAGAAATGGTAACACTCCAAAAGTTCAGGCTGTTCTACAGAGAAGCTGTCGAATGTTTGCAGCTAGACAAATTAATTGTTTCTGAGAGAACACTTAAACACTGAACTTGGTGGGCTGTGACATTTTAATGCATTTGATCCAGTGTATTTATCAAAATGTACTCCATAAAAATATGCAAGTAATTACAATTCCTGCAGCTTTATGAGCTTTCTGGAGTGCCCAGTGTAAGATTTTATTTATTCATCTTTTCATTGAGTTAATCCATTTTTGAAGAAGCTTTTTTCCTGTCTTGTGGATCCAAGGATGTTCATCGCCAGACACTTTCTGATGCCAATCCACCTTCACAAAGAGAAAGCTCATTTTCATGAAGAAGTTGTATTTTTCCCTAACGATGCATTTTTGGAGTTGTGCTCTCCACTCTACATATTGCAGAGAATATGATTATAAGACTTGTTTTTTCTTTAAGCAAAATAAATCACAACAATTGCTCCAACATTTTCCTAGTGAAATCTAATTCAAATCTATTTTGACTTGCTTAAGGTATCTAGGTTGACTAGGTCATATGTTTCTTGCAACTCAATACTCCCTTACTTCATGTTGCTGCTTAAAAGGTAACTGGGCTTTTCTGTGTATTAGTAGTAATAGTTTTGTTGGAAGTCTTGGAAGTCACTGAAGTTTTACCAAAAATGCTGAAAACAAACTGAGCACTGAATTAAAATTACTTATTCAATAACTTATCTAGAGTCCCTTTTAAAAAGGAGTCACATAGAAAAGATGGGGGGTGATGGGTACAAATGACTCCTTGGTAGATTCTGAATGGACAGCAAAGGAAAATTAATTTCCCGGTGATATCAGCCATTTATAATGATCTCTCAAGGGAAGTGCTGTATTCCCCAACAGTAGATACTTTTTGTGCAACAGTCAGATTCCAGACATTGTTCTTGAATCCCTCTTTTAGAGAGCATAGAGCAGTTCAGGCCAACTAAAGGTGTCAAAAATTGATTCCACACCACCCACGTATGCATTTATTCCAATTGAATTAGGAGCTTTCTGTGTGAGGTGGTATCATACATGAGCAAAGGATAGAGCAACTGGCTGAAATATTGACCAGCTTCTCTCTTTCCAGTGATATACCTTATGGGTGTTACAAACTCCCTTTGATACTGTATAGCTTCACTATCACATCGGAGGTCCTGTCCCACACTGAAAGTAGAAACAAAAGTTGCTGATTCCTTCCTCTCTTCTCAATTTATTAAAAAGCCTAATCATTAAAAAAATGAGTAAAGAATTCAAAAAGAGAGTGTGAAAATGGAAAAGTATTTACATACAACAGAAAACGTACTCAGAGCTGAGCTGGCAGAGACTACAAAATTTTGGTCATGTTTATGATGCACTATTATGGTCTGTATTTTGAGTTGTATTCTAGGTTTATGAGGACAAAACTCTGTAACTCTTTTCAGGTGGTGTTACACCAGTTGAAAGTAGTTTGGGTAAAAATCTGCAATAAAAAAGTAAGAAAGTCGCAAAAATATTGAATGTTATGGGCAGACAGTGTCAGCCAGGCTACCATTATATCTTTTCACAAGTTAGTACATAATTTTAGCTGAAAAATTTAGTGAGATTGAGGGAGTGGGATATTTCTTTGGAAAGTCTCTGTGTCTGTTGTTGACATTTAAAAAATGAAATATTTTTACTTTCTATTTTAAGATGGATTTTCATTTACCTCATTAAAATAAAGGAAAAAAAGCACCTACATGCTTTGGAAAAAAACTCCAACAAATAACCCGGAAGCTAAACATGAGCCAATAATCAGTAATTAATAATTCTGACTTCAATAAGTGGAGAAAACTGGGGATAGGTATTGCTGATCCTGTATTGCTCTAGTACAGTAAAATCTACAAACCCACCAGCTAATTGCTGCTGAAAAGATTTAATGAGATTTTATAGAAATGCTAATTTAAATAGTTAGCAACAGTGAAAATTACCAAAATCACACTTTTTGAAACAGTTCATACGTGATGAACCAGCAGACAATAGGCTGACTTCTGAATCTTATCTTTTCTTAAAACAAAACCTACCTTGATTCTCATTATGATGTTTTATTCCTCTATAAAGTGTCTACTCAAATATGGAGGCTAATCTGTTAGTGACTCAGGTTCAAGTAAGGTAAGTCTAAACACTTTTACCCTGTCGTGAACCTAAGTGATTCATATTTTAATTGACAACATTCACATCGTTGAGCTTTTCATTTAGACTTTGTTAAAATCTGCTCAGAAAGGCAGATGGCTGGTTGTTATTTTTAATTCACAAGCAATGTTAAATATATGCCATATGTTATAGAACTTTTCAGGCACAGCCTTTTGAATGCTATCACAATAAATGTACAAAATTACATAAAAGGGAAATCTGATAGAGAACAACACCATTGCAGTTTGCATTTTTGAAAAAGGGAATGAAAATGACCAGACTTCCTTCTTGCTAGAATATAATTATTCAAATCACCAAACAGTGTTTGGAACATCAAAATTGGTGCAGAAAGGAAGTATTTGTGGGCCTCTGTTATCTGTTGTTCTGCATCTAGGAAAGAGTCTTTTCATGCACTACATGCATTATCTGAGATGTTCCCTTGTAAAGAAAACGTTTATGATGTTTTACACTACTGGCAGCTTCATGTGTAGGTTTGTAATGAAAAAAGATGGGCCGAAGCAAAAATAGTTTTTAGCATACTTTGAGGTCAGAGCTGTTGTCAAAAGAGACATTCAAGCTACATCTTCCCTAGAGTGGGAGCTGTGGAAGGTGTAGCAGCAATTGTAAAGCAACTCTGAAATATTTTCTTTTTCCAGAAAACATAGCTAATGGATACATGGCAGCCCACAGTCTGCTGCAGCAAAGAAAAGTATGCCAGGCTTCAGCAGCTAGTGGGAGACCCATATTTGAAAACACTGTATTCAGCATGTTCCTGAATTCCACGTGGACTTCTGGCCTGTGAGTTTTCAGGAGCAGTTCAAAGAGACAGACAAGGCAGTGTGTATAATAACAGCCTGTTGTAGTTAATGTGATACAGACAATGAGATGTCTTCCAGGGAGGGAATAACAACCCTGCAGGTGAAAGCTGGGGAGAATGGAGTCTTGGAAATATTTCTGTGTGTGAGCAGGTGATGCAACCTCACAAATCTAGTCATTAGCTGTGCCTGAAGCTCTCCCTGGAGAGTCCAACAACCTGCACTGAAAAGGGAGCACATTCAACAGCTCCCGTGCACCCACAATCAGTCTGGACCACCATGGTGAAAGTGTCACTTGGGCTGTCATGAGCAAGCATTGTTTATTTGGTCTTCTGCCTTGCACGTTAAAGTTGTGGGGGTCCTGAATTTATTCAGCTGCTGAACACTGCTTGAAGCCACTGGAAATGAAGCTTTAAAGTAATGGTATAAATGTATGTGCAGAATGCCAAGAACATTTCTATATAGTGTGGAGATGGATGAATTATTCATTATGAATTATTCATAATGCAGTTTTTGACATTTTGCTGGAATAAATTTCCATTTTTTTAATTATTTACAATATCACCAAATAATTCCTGAACTTTTAATTACCAGACATCAGAATACTTTCATAGGTTCTTGGTTTCTTTCTTCATTACTCATCTTATTCAATGACACCTGATTAATCCAGCCACTTCTGTAATTTTTAATATCTTAGGCCACAAAGCCAGTAAACTAATGAGATCCAGCACTGCTATGAAGGCTGTTAGAAAAAGTACATAACATTTCTTTTTTAGAAATATTTCCTTTTGTAAACACAGGCTCACAGAGGTAAATTTGGTTATAACAGGTGGGCTTCTAGAACTTACAGTAATATTATTTTTCAGTATTGTCATTGAGACAACTACCAGTTGAAGTGGTTTCGGAGGTACTGGCTGACATTCACATTTCTTAAATGGAATTGATATAAATCTAGTTTTCAGGTAAATACAGGATTAGTTAATTAAACTCAGTGAAGACATATGACTGCACAAGCTGAATAAGAAATAAATTAATTCAGAATCAGCACCCATCTTCAGTGGTGTACAGCTATAAATAGGGGGAACAAGTATGGATTCAGAGCTATACAGTGGTTAGAGTCTAGAAATTGCATATAAAGTGCTGCAGAAGAAATCTACATCTTCCTATCAGCCCTCTACTTGGTATGAACCTAAGGAGCAAAACTGCTACTGAAACATCAGAGCTTTTGAGACTTACCAGTAAGCAAGACCAAAAAAAGTAAAACATGTCACAGCAAGTAGCTCCAGTCAATGAACTTTAGGTCTTGTGGCAGCTTTAGACTACATCTGCTAAAAGCACCAGTCACACATAAACTTCTCTGGATGCTCTGGGCTAATTCCTATTTTTGCAAGTTAAGTGGTTGGGTGAATAAAAATAAGAATTTTTTAAAAATATGAGAAATACAACCTTTTCTTGCCCAGTTTCCATGGAAATGAAAGTGGAAAGACTGCTGGCAGTCAGTAGCTGAGTGTGAGAACTCTCGCTTGCAGATGTCAGTTCCTCACTCTTCACTGAAAACTGCGAGTGTTAGTTTAAAAAATCAGCTGCAAATGATAGCTTCAAAACTCTGTGGATTTAAAAAAAAAAAGTTGATAAACTAGTTTCAAAATGGGAACATTTAAAATGTAAAAGTCTTTGCATTTCCATCCACCTGCCTGCCGAGACACTTTCCTTTTATAAGCAAAAATGTGGTGACTACATTTTCAGTTACTATCTTCTGGATTTCCCTTTGGCTCAACAGTTTGAGTTGATCACTTTGCTGACTGTGCTGAAAGCCTTTCCCACTTAAAGGAGGCACATGATTTCTTATTGGTTTCATAAAGCTCTCATGGATTCTGTTTAGATACGTATAGTTAAGATTTATGTTAATTTAAACATAAGAGGGAAATGAATGGATCCAGTTTTAATTCAAGACGTGATTGTTTGCATAATATCTTCAAGTAAAGAATACCAACATATTTCAAATAAAGATTGAGAAACTTTCTCAGTGTCTTACAAAAGTCACACAGTTTGGACACGAGTTTACAATTGTTAATTGTTTATTATAAAATAAAATTAATAAATATTTTTCCTTCATATTACAAAAAAGACCAGAAACATGTGTTAGTTATAATCAATGCACATTCTCTACAGCCTACAAAAACTTTCCTTAATGCATTTATTCCACTCCGTATCTCAACAGACAGTAGTTTACTGTTCTTAAATACTACATGGAGAATAATGATTGGAGGGATTTTCCAGAAGATTACAGTCTTTAAGACAGATGAGGTGTTTTTTATGTCATAAAATATTTATTATACTAATGCATAATTTTCCCTGGAACGACTGTCTGTTAGTGGGCTAAATGAGTAAGCAAGAAACTCATTCACAAACAGCATCATTAGCAGCTTAGGTAAATAAGCAGCTGATCTTGCTTGTTCTGTACACTGAAGCCTTGAGACTAATTTTCCTTTTTTTTCTTACACATTAATTCAGTTTTTGTCGCTGCTGTGGCAGGTGGAGTATTTTATTTCTCATCTCATTAATTAGGTGTGGGGTACTGAGGAAGCTCTATAAACGCCTGTTCAGGAGGTTGAGACACCACAACCCATAGCAAACCAGCTGCAGCACCATGAGTGTGTGATGTAACCAAGACCTTGGTAAGACACTCCAAATATTGTGAGGCATCTGTGGGGTAAGCAGTATCACTTATGCAATGAACAAAATTATCACTTCAACCTTGTGAATATGACAGAACAGAAAACAGTATTGTACTGAACTTTCTGATTGTATGGTAATGAGTGTACAACAGAATTTAATATGCAAAATTTCCCAGTCTCCACTTCACGGTCTGACTCAGAGAAACTATTCTTTTAATTCTCTGAACTGATGCAATTCACAATTACAAATTTTTCTTTTTGTCATTTTAAATTATAAAAGAAAAATAGAAATATTTTCCTACAAACTTTTCTTTCACTCCCCCTTTTAGCTATACTGACTTCAAACTACCAAGATTAATCAACAGTTACACAGAAGAGAGATTTAGTTAAGTCATTCTATGCTTATTTGATTCTAGGCTTATGTACAGGGAAGCACTAGAAATGAGAATAAAACCACTGCAGCTGAGCAGAGGAACTTCACTAGTGGAGTTCTGCAGGGCTCTATCCTAGGGCCAGCTGTCTCCAGCAACTTCAAAAAAAACTTGGAAAAACTTGAAATAACTGGAAGTAATACTAAGTTTGCTGATGACACTAAACTGTCCAGTTCCTCAAAGACAGAGAGGCCCTGCGGAATGACCTGGACAAACCAGACAGATAGGCAATCACCATATGAAGTTTAACAAAGACAAGCACTGGATTCCTCACCTAGGATGAAGTAACTGTGGCTGTACACACAGACTGGGGAATGAGGGGCTGGAGAGCAGTGCTGCAGAAAGGGACCTGGGGGTCCTGGTCAATGGCAAGCTGAACATGAGCCAGCAGTGCCCTGGCAGCCAGGAAAGCCAAGCCTGTCCTGCGGGGGGTCAGGGACAGCATTGCAGCTGGACAAGGGAGGGGATTGTCCTGATCTGATCTGCTCTGCTCTGGGGCAGCTTCACCCTGAGTCTTGTGTGCAGGTTTTAAAACAGACATTAACCTGTTAGAGACCCCCCCAAAGTGGGGCCAAGAGGGTGGTGAATGTCTAGAGAGGAAATCTTGAGCAGTGGATGAGATCCCTTGGTTTATCCACCTGGAGAAGAGGAACTGAGGGGACATCTCGTTGTGGTCTTCAACATCCTGATGAGGGGAAAGTCGAGAGGCAGACAATGGTCTCTTCATTCTCATGACCAATGATGAGACTTGAGTGAATAGCATGAAGCTGAGTCTAGGGGAGCTTTAGGTTGGATATTGGGAAAAAGCTTATCCTTCAGAGGGCTGTTGAGCACTGGATAGCCACCCAAGGGAAGTGGTCACAGAACCAAGCCTGACAGAGTTCAAGAAGTGTTTGGACAACGCTCTCAGTCACATGCTGTGATTCTTGCAGCGTCTTCCACAGGGCCAGGAGTTGGACTTGATGATCCTGATGGGTCCCTTCCAACTCAGAATTTGTAATTCCTGACCCACTCTGCCTGCAAAGAATGCTCTGAGAACATGCAGAAGAGTTTTTTTCACTAAATGTCAGTACAGCAGGCATTTAAAAGATATTTTGACATATACGAACTTCCAGTGAAAGGGATGAAGATGCTAAGTGGTCTAACTAGTCAGGAGTGGCATAATTTTAACCAAGATTTTAACCAACCTTTTTGACTGTAGTCAAAAAAAGTAGTTTTCAAAAAGGATCTCCTTCTTTGTTCAACCATACGCTACCTCACAGTTAGCACTTCTTTACCTATATTTTGCTGTCATTGTATGCCTGCTCTCATCCTTCCTACTTGTAAGGGTTTCTAGTCCATTCCCTTGCAAAGACCAGTCACTGTAAGTGATTCATGCCTTTGTTTCTTTCCTGAAGCTTATTGAAACTGTCTTTACTCTTGAAGGTCAGCACTTCCAACTAAAGTGCTTTTTTGTAATCTCTCTTCAGAGTGTCTTCCAAGCCATTTGTAATTCTTCACTGTCCTCTCTCTTCTAGACCCTTGGCGCTTCTTGTTTCCTCCTACATTTTTTAGTAGGAATCTTGCATTGAGGCTGTGGCAGTTTTTTGTTTTTTTTTAATATACTTTTTATATATTCTCTGCATGCTTAGCTTCCATTTTTTTAGCCTGATACTGTAACTTAACTTTGGTATTTCCCAGTGCAGGAGGACAAAATCTTCTAAAATTCTCCCTGTTGAAGGCCTGAAGCCTTACGATATCTTTGTTCTCCATAGGAACCAATGCTGGAACCAGCTCTCTAGCACATATTTTTATAACCAGGATACAAGCCTCATTTGAGGAGGGAGATGCTCAAAGTTGCCAGAACAGGGGGACATTACTTTATCTATTAATTTTCTCATTGGAGAATCTTCATCAGGTGTGCTAATTTGCAAAGTCTATAAAAACTGTATATGTGTCACATGCTGTATTTTCAGCATTTTCCTCCTTGCTGAGTTGTGCACCATAAGGATCCTTATTAAACGAGGTAAAACCCTTTTCATTCCCTCAACCATGTCTGGCTTGTCATTCTACAACCAGAGAAAAAGGCATCGCCATAAATGAAACCATAGTTTGAAATACCCTTCTCTCAGCTGATTTTTAGGAGGCTTTTCACAACCTGAATGCAGCATTCAGGAAACTGAGGAAATAATGGAATCTGATTCCATGCTCTGAGGTATGAAATGATTTTTGCTGGTGGTAGGGAATAGCTCACAATCTCCAATTTATGCTGTACAATATTTCTTGTTTAACTAAGCATAGCTTTTGAATGAAGCTGAAACAGGAGACTGTGCGGGGGAAGGGGACATGCCTAGTCCCCACTCATTTACCTTTGACTTGGTGTGACCGGGGAGTTGATACAGCGCGCTATGTTATAACAGGAATGTCACAGCTTGCAGAGCTTTCGTATCCTTTTGGCTTTCCAGTTTGCCTGGTTGCCCTATTTCCTTCAGTATAATCAGCTATTTGCAGAGGTGGTATTGCCAGCTGATGATACCGGCACTTTGCTCCTCTAAATTAATTTATATCATTAGTCTGATACTTAGTACTGTGTTGCCCTCAGAGCACTGATATTGGACAGTGAGACCACAAAGTGAGATGAAACTCATTGCAACAAAGTAGTAACTTCCTAAGAACATGATTTCCGTCTTTGTACACACACTTGTAGTTCGCCTTGACCACGATCTACATCTAACTTAAGAGTCAGTAAAAATTAAGTATATATTGCAAACCAAATTTCTAAGGTGCTTATGTGACACATTGGACAATTTAAGTTAATTTCTTACTGCTCCTATAAGCACAGTGCCAATATGACAGAAACCCTTAAAAATGTGGTGATGAGTGACAAAGAATTCATATTCACGTACCATCTGAGATTAGAAAAGATCACAACACCAAAAGTTATGTATAAAAAATTGCAATATAGCATCACATTACTGACACATCAAAACTTTCAGCTGAAGTGGGCACAACCATTTATGGTTCTATGCTCTTCCATACTGTCCCTTGCTCAACTTTTTATTCGTATCAAATATGTCATACATCCTTAAAGTGCTGGGTGCCTCCATGGTCAGACTGGTTATCTATATGATTGTATAGCAGGACAATGAATGGAGTTGCAATTGTTTGATAGTATCAATATGCAAGTAATAAATATTGGACTGTTGTTTCATACATCGACAACGCAATTGTAATTTTTTTTTAATTCCAGCAATATATACACTAATCAGGTGCTCTGTTTGTTTTTTTTTTTGACCTGAAAACCTTCCCCTTCTGCTTCTCATTCAACATTCCTGAGCACCAAAAACCCACACAGCAGGGAGATCAAAGTAAGATTTCCTTCTCTTTCAGTAGACTTTGAATAGACCTAAAAGAAAAAATAAATATCACTAGTATGTCATAAAATAGTATACATTTAAATTTTAATGGAGATGGGAAGGCATGTTTTTATTTACGTTCCATAAACCCTATCTCCCTGAGATAACTGTAAACATTTTCCCCACTCTCTCTTTTATGGGGACTGTGGTGGAAAAGGAAGAGACATAAAGATTTTTTTGAATTGCACATCTGAAATCTTGGAACCCATTACCAAGTCATTAGTGAACACAGGCCCCTGTGATGAAATTTTGCTTAAAAATTGCTAATCTCAACTCAGGAGCTATTTGATTCACAGCAGCAACCACTGCCAATTTGAGCTGATTGGTGGTGCACATTTCTACTTGTATTACTTTTCCTTTTTTCCTTCCAGCTAGTTCTACCTAATTCCTCAGATGGTTCAGGCTTATCTAAGTTTTGGAAGTAACCTAGCTCCATTTTATTAAGAAAGGAATTTTAAAATAGTACTTTGATTAACTGTTTGTGCCCTCCATCTGCAAGACTTCAGTCAAATGCTCTGTTACAAGCCTGCCACTGTAGCTCATGATTGTGATGAAATGTCCCAGCAGAAACTTTTTTAGGCAGGCAGGATCAAAACTACATCTCCTGAGCCGGTGCACCCAACCAGATTTCATACTGACCTTCCCCCAGGAAACAGAGAACTTTTCTTGTAATTTGCATACAGCTGCAAACTGTCGCTAAGTGCAGTCTTGAAGTTTCCCCCATCAGCTCCTTGCAGCATTTTAATCAATAACTTCTAATGGCAAATGACAACAGTGAGACAGGCCACCCTGCTAACTGTAGGAATATCATAAAAATTGAGAAATAAACAAGAAATGTCACAAACTTTCCAGTGAATGTTCCATGACATACTGTTTGTGTTAGATCGCTAATCAGCCTTGATTCTATGATAAATTTGAATACTAATCCCTTCTGAATAGGGATTAAGCTTCAGCGTGTAGAGGAGGGATTCATTAGAATTCATCTCAGCAAGACACAGCTTGAAAAATGTTGCATGGCACTCTGTACCTCAGACCTTTCAGTGCTGACAACCAATTGCCAAACCACCACTGAGTGGCTAAAATCAACAAACTGTAACTTATTAATGCCCATATTTTCTCAGTCAGAAACTGATGATGTGTTGTGTTGTTGTCTGGAGAGGACTATCTTTAGGCAAAATGCTTTCTGGTTAGTTACACTAGACAAACCATCAAACAGTCCTGAAAAAGATGACAATAAGTAAGGGAAATTCAGTGGAGATCATGTTGACAGAGTATGAGCATGAATGTTTTGAGGCCCCATCTGTTGATTTATGTATCATTGGCCCACTAATTTCACTATTGTGCAGGCTCACAATAGTGAAATTACTTCATTGATTCAGCATGAATCAGACTATGTATTAATGCATTGCTGGAATGCCCTTTCCCAGGAAACATGCACACTCTGGAATAGCTTTGACCTTCTCCAAACCGTGTATTCATGCAAAAGCAATGGTGGCTAATGCAAGATGTGGTGTGTGCTTAAAAGCAGTTTCTATTTCTTTGGCTTCAGGGTAGAATCAATGAGTGTTTTGACCACGAAATTAGTAGGGCAAACTCTCCAAACTTTTAGGACTCTTTTCTCAGTGACAACTAAATTGACATAGCTTTGATGAACACATAGAGATTTACTCATCGCATAAGCTGAATATATTTGCAGTAGTCCCCAGAACATTCTGCTGTTGCAGGGTGAAATGTCTGAAGGCACTCCTAATTAAAATGCTTTGTTTACAGCAAATTGTGCATGGCTACACAGCATTTACATACAGTTCTGCATGCTCTACAAGTGCAATATAGCCATATTCAGGGACTCTCTCACAAGTGACTCCCTTTCTGTTGGTCTGACAGTACTCCAGCAAAACAGTAGATGAAGAACTAAGGGCAGAACAAAGGTAACCTTGAGACATATCATTATTCACAAGTGTCAGGTTGTAAGGAGCACTTCGCAGTCCAAGCCACATTCATTATAAGCAGCAGAAGTGTTAGCCAATTAATTTGAAATGTGTGTAAAAAATCAAACAAGAATTCAAATGAAGAATCCTAACACTGTCACACCAGCTGGTGTTGACCACTTTTGCAGGGACTGCCAGCTTCAAAATCAATGTGCTTATCTCACTGACACCATAATGGAGTTGCTTCATCTGGAACATTAGATACTGACCCATTTGGTTTTTGTACCATTGGCACACTCTTCAATATATTCCCTTCTTTGGAAGACCACTTCAACCTGAAAGTATTCTTTCAAAGAAAGAAAAGCAGCCATGCAGTTTGCACATCTGTGTGGGAAAAAGAAGAAGCATCACAGCCAGTGAAAATTTCCATCCACAGCACTGTAAAGCTGTTCAGAAGTGCTGGCACCAAGCACCATAACATGGCTGATGCTAAAGTAAACAGTATTACTAGATAGTAACTTTGATAACTTTAGTTAGATTCCTGCTATAACCTGAAGCTTTTGCACATAATGCACAGATATAGAATTTCGGCTTTTTCAGTCAAATATCACTTATTGTCCCCAATAATTAAAATTGTATAGTCTATTTTACTTGTCTATGACTCATGACAGAAAGACAGATTCTCTTGGAAGCTGGTTAGACAGTGTCATGCAAAATGAAATGTACAGCAATTATTAAACAGAAAAACAGTCAGATATTAAACAGAAAAAACCCCAAAACAACCAGCAAAAGTGCATGTATGGAAATCTAGACTAGTTGCATCCAGAGATCTTGGGATTATTGAGCACAGATAGGGATTCTAGGCTTTGAGTGTCCTAACAAGAACATGTCTTTCACCCAAGACCATCCTTACATCTGGATGCTGCAAACAATTTTAAAAAGAATGTAGTCAAACATTATGATGTAATTTCTGCTGCAATGTGTCAAAGACTTTTCTCACAAATACTTAAAACAGAAAGCCTAAAAACTGCCCCCCTTGAGAAGATATCTTAAAATACTTGCACTGGATTTACCTTCCAGGATGCTAAAGGTAACATTAGCTTTTACAGAAAAAGCTACAAAAGTTACAAAACTGGAAAGGTTTTAGTAAGTAGTACCTTTTCTACACAAATAGAAAAATTTGTGTAGAAAAGGTACTACTTTTAAATTTTTAATGGCACCTTTCTACTTAAATAGTACTACTTAAATAATACCTTTTCTGGACAACTGGAGCATTCTCTGCCTTGCAGATTCAATGACAATAAGTGCCCAGCTGAGGGCAGGGAGAAGAAAGTCCAGGAAAGGTGTGCTAGCTGGCAAGTGCAGGGCCAAGGGTCTGCTCTGTCTTAGCAGGGAAATCTGACCATGGCTGACTTGTCAAATAGTATCACAAGTCAGCTCTGAATTTGTACCATGTGGTCAATTCAAATTGTTGTTAATCACACAAGAGACAGACAAGAACAATAATTTCTTCTGCGGTAAAACCAAGCTTTCTCTTGTTATCAGAAATGAATTTTAAAAAATATCATCCTCATTGTGTTATCTTTCTGGTTTTCCTGTTGTCATCATATAATTCTAGTGTCTTTCAGAAAGCACACATATGAAATCTCATATTCTGTCTAAGTTTTACACTTGAAATCTGATGAATTTGTTCAACTACATTGAACAGAGGTTTTGTTACAATATAGGAAAAATAATTGTGTGCAGTACATAGGAGGGATGAAATGTAAGAGATCTTTAAGCAGAGACTTATTTTCTAAGAGATTGGTTCAAAAGGGGAGTTACATAGCCATAATTTCCTAATGGAATATGCTTCAAGGTATATCTGAAAAAGTTATCCTTCCTTATCCTCTATTGACATAGTCAAAAAATCTCTGTAAGATTATCCAACTTTTTTTGGTGCTAATACAAGATGACAATGTTCTTTAGAATTTTGCAAGTTCAGTATTAAATGATTTATATGTTGAAAGCTCTCCCTTACTCTTGGGAGACTTACAATCCATGATATGTCACTTCCAGAGTAGTTTTCTGATCCCAATCCTTCTCCCAGCTTTATTCTAATTCCCTTAAATTAGTTTTGTTTCAACACCGGTGAATAACAACCTCAGGTCTGTCAAAGTACCTGGAATATCTAATGGTCATAATTATCATTTAGCACTTATTCATTCAAGCTATATACAAGGAGCTTGTCAATTCTCCCTTGTAATCCTCTCCTTATTGTCCTGCTGATCTTCAAGCTGTTGTTTTCAAAATTCTCTTCATATAGCAAGTAAGTCTCCCTAACTGCCTGTAACCAGAGCTCTGTAGACACTGTAAAATATTTAGGGTTACTTTATCTATGAATACTCCTGCATATGGAGGTCAAAATATAAAAATTTTTGGCTCTGTTAAAGCATGGCTAAGCATCTAATCTATTTTGGAATGGTCAAGATGCTCTGTCCCACCACTAAATTATCTTGAAATTAAAATACATGAAAGTGGTTAGCAGCATGCAGACCACTCAGGTGGCTGTACGCTTTCCTTAGATCTTAGGAAAACCTTTTGTTTTCTATCTGATGGTAGAAAGCTGAAAGGCAACTCTGTAACACCCTAGATTTTCTGTCCACACATGATATTACTTATCTTGCCTTTTCTTCCTTGCACAATTCCTGCTGGGCTGTATTGTACTGGCCATTTCCATGGAAGAAGAGTTGATTAAGCCAGTCTTTGCTGCCAGCAACATAATAACTCTCCTAGTTCAAATAAATACTCCATACATACCAACATCACAGCTGTTATTAAAAAGGGGTTGAGGCACAGAGGTGAAGCTGTATGCCATGGTGACAAGGTAAGGTTTAAGAGTTTCACTCTTTCCTGGCAATACTTCCCTTCTTGTGACTAATAGACACCACTTGCTCTGTAGGGACTGAGTTCCTTATCCCACTAGGAAATGGATTGGTACAGTGCCCATCTGTAAGATTTTACCAGGAGTAAGTGTCTAAAGAGGGATAATCTCCAGCTGTATGGACAATGTCAGGGGACAGGATGGGCACCAGAAGTGCAACTGCATCTGCAGTGTGCCATTCCTAACAATGGCCTGAACCATCCCTGGGTGAAAGTCACAGTACCTCTGGAGTGTGTTTTGCCCAATATAAAGGTAATGCTATTGCCCAGGGAAACACAGAGACACAGCAAAATGTGTACAAGCCTAGTCTGAAGAACATAAAAGGCAAAAGAGTATATGTCTGAAGTAGAGACCTGGAAAGGAGTTAGATATTTTTAATCTAGATGTTTTCTTGATATTTTACCTGTTTAACAGATCTCAAAGGGCGCATTTTCCACATATTTGTCCACTCTCTGTAAAACTCATGTATACTTCTTGTATTCACAATACTGTTTTACAGGTTTACTGGCCAGCTTAAAAAGGTTTATGCCCAATTCTACATGTTTTACAGTAGATTATCATAGTGCTGAAATTGCTGACAGCAATTAAGTTTATTACTACTGTTTCATGACTGGTTTGTAAATGCTTCTGAATTTCCCACATGTTAGCAATTCAGGCTGAAGTGTTTATTTTTTTAAAATTATATTCAAGAGCAAGTCATGTTTGCCTCAATAAGATTTATAAAAGGATAAGTGTATGTCTTCACTCGAATTAAAAACAGACTGTCAGCTATTGAAAAAAACAAACCATATGGGAATTCTGTCTTTAATACTGGGCCAAGAAAGATGGCAGGTAGGGATGTACACACTTTGTGCCAGAGTCTCTCATTTACAGGACATGAGGAAAACATGCTTTCACATACAGTGACAGCACAACATATTTAAAATAATTCTTCAGTTTGAAGAGAGTCAGTAAGGAGTTTTCAGCTAAGCCATAAATGCTGAATGAAGCTGGGGTCTGAGAGGAAAATAAATGGTGTCTGACTGTGTAATTACGGTACACACATGAGGGATGACCTGGTGGGTTGACCCTGTCTGAATGCCAGGTCCCTACCCCTCTCCATCACTTCTCAACTCATCAGGACAAAAAAAGATAAAACAACTGGCTAATGGGTTGAGATAAGGACAAGGAAAGAGCACTCACTGACTGCCAGCATGGGACAAACAGACGTGACTTGAGGAAATTAATTACCAATTTATTATCAAATCGGAGAAGAGTAACAAGAAGTTAAACCATGCTCTCTCTCTGTCTCTGCCACTGTTTCCTCCTTGTATGGAAGACTCCTCACACTCCTTCTTAGCTCTAGTGTGGGAGATAGTCCTCTCTGGACTTATCCAATGTGACTCCTCCCCAAGGGCTGCAGATCTTCACAAATTATCCCAGCATGGCTTTCCTGCAGAGCAGCAAACCTGCTCCAGCATGGGCTCCTATCTCCATGGGTCCACGGGTCTTACCAGGAACCTACTACAGCATGGATTTTCCACAGTGTCACAGCCTCCTCCTTCAGGCAGTCATCTGCTCTGGTGTGCACTCCTCCAAGGGTTGCAAGTTGATCTCTCTCCCTCTTGGGCTTTCGTGGGCTGCAGGGCTGCAGACTACCACACTCTGGTCTTCACCAAGGGTTGCTGGGGAATGTCTGCCCTGGCAGCTGGTGCACCTCCTGTCTGTCCTGCTCTGCTGACCTTAGTAAAAGCAGGGCTGCTTCTCACTCTCCTCTGCCCTGATTTTTTCCCCATAAATACATTGTCCCAGAGTTACTGCTTCTGATGATGATGGGCACTGGTCCAGCAGTGGTTTGCCTTGGAACCACCTGACACTGTCTCTACAGGATATGGGAAAGCTTCTGGCAGCTATTCAGAGAAGCCACCCTTTTTAGTCCCCCAGAACCAAAACCATGCTATGCAAACTGAATAGGAATGAATTAATTGTGCACATGCCACTTTTCTCTAGCACTTTTCCTTGCTTTACTTTAATTAATTGTCCTGTAATGCAGTTGTGTTGTAATTAATAAATATCTGTATGAGTCCAAGGCTTGCATCCTTCCCTCAGTGGTTGTGAGAAGACATCTTTGCCTGATTTTCTATTTGCCTGCCACCAGTCATTATTATTTATACAAAGCAATTATGGTACCTCTGTGGTAAAACTTGTCTTTACATAGCTAGACGTCGCTTTTACTTGTGATGTCTCCAGCAGAAAATACTTATCTCCACAGAAAAATATTTATCTTCACAGAAAATACTGTGCATTTCCTACAGTAGTGCTGGAGAACTGTAGCAGAACATAACATTCTTGGAGATTGCTCTCAGTTTGTCTCAAAGAAACACTGAAAAACACGTCTGAAAGTAGAGGGAATAAGAGCATTTGATTAATTTTGTAGCTTGCACACTTCTATGCTATCCAACTTGAATGGTTTTTGCAGACACAGAGCCCAATGAAGTTCAACATCTTCACTGAAACCTGAACATATTTCTAGTTAAGCTGCTTCTACAGCTTAGAAGAAGACAACACGGGGAAGGTTTTTTGCTGGTGCTGTATTCACCACCTTATTCCAGTATCTCAAGCATTTCCAGAAATATTTCTATGATACTTCATTTTAATATGGGGCTCTTTCTCGTTCATATTATTCCTTGGTCAATACCAAGACATGGCACAATGTCCATAAATTTAAAGTCAGACTACCTATCTAGACTCAGTATCCAATGTAGTTATGCAATCAAATTTGTACAATGCCACCCTTCAGAAGATTTATAATAGAGTGGCAATACTACAATATTTATGAAGTTTCTGGGCCAGTTAATTTTCTTTCATCTGAAAGAGAATCTGTTTCTTATCATCAGTGTGAAACTGCAAGATTTTGGAGAAGAAATTCTGTCCACTACTAAAGGTAAAGGAAGTAACTGACAACACTTATTCCAGGTATAGTATAGCAGTCTTGATTTTATTATTAAAAGTAATCTATTGAAAAAATATTTACATGTAGAGAGAATCTTGGAATATATGAAAATGAGAAAATTTATAGCAAATAGTAGACAATGCCATTAGGAAATTCTTTCCCCTGTATGACACAGAAACTAATATCAAAGGAATGAGGTGAGAGTTTGATTTGCTTTGATACATTGGCAAGAAATTTGATAAAATACTGCATTTATTCCTGGGAATGCAATATTGAAATTGTGGTGTTCACAACAGCACTGACACTCAGATCTATAGTATTGTTAATAATTTAAATTTAGTTAGCAACAGATTTTTTCATCACATCTCCCTGGTCCTTAGTTGTGTGGTGCCAGGTGCACTCAATATATCAGTCAGGGATGAAAGTAGCTCTCTTTTTGTGCTACTTAGTCACTTGTGTATTCCATCTCCCATATTACCAATGTTTGTATCTTAAACCACATACAAGCAGTCCTTAAAATGATCCCTAAAGAAAAGCCAGTGAAAACATCTAATAAATGGTACTGAAAAGATCCTTAGTGCAGAAGAGTGAAACTCCTAGAGCTGAACCCATAAATATCAGACTTTAATATACAACTATGTATGTAGTATGTACACGCAATTTGGAGGGAGAAAAACATGCATCTCGTTTCTTCCTTATTTCAGTGTTTTCATGTATAGTATTCAATAGGTTGATTCTTCTGTCAACCTGACATAACTGAAAGAAAAATTAGTCTCACTATTTCTTTCCCTAACAACCACAGAATAAGGCAGCCAGAAGTTTGCTGGTGGTACAGAGAATGGCTAAATTATTTGATTTTTCTGCATAAAAACTTACTGTGTGGAATTCCTTTTGCTTCATTAGAAGGAGTTAAAGGCATTAGTATCATGTTTATAACAACTCAAACAAGTACCTTGACTTCATTAATTAACATTTTTCTAGTCTTTTCATCCAACCGGAAAAGCCAGAAATCTGCTTTAGCAGGACTTGATCTGATTGTGTCTCTTTCATTTGGAAATCCTTGTCACTATTAGCCTGCAAACCTGAAATTTCAAGAGTCAAAGAAGAACTCAGAGTAAATCATTTAAAGCGATTCATTACCTGATTTAAAAGGGAGCTATAAATTTCTTTAAGAAGATTAATACTTTCCTCATTAGTTATCAGGTTTTGATTCAAATGCCGTGAGCTCTGTCTCTTTCAGGATACAAGAAGCCAACTTCAAGAAAAGAGAAATATCTCCGTATCCTCTGTGCAGCTTTTTCAGTTTCCTGAGCACAACACATATTTACTACAAGGCTGGACTGAAGCCATGTGGGACCATCAATTGTATGCAAAACTGTCCAGCTTTTAAGAAGGACTTCTGCAAAAAGCAGAGTCTCCCCCACTGCCCTGATTTAAACCAACACGTGGAATGCATGGTGTTAATAAAATACAGTATGATATTTTGTGCTAGGTTGCAGGAATCATGTGAAATTTGTAAGAGATTAATTCCGTAGTGCAGATAACTGGTTCTGAACTTTAAATCTCAATTAATTTGCTCTGTGTGCTGTTGGAGTTTGTCAATACAGATGATGAGAACTTTAGCCTAGCTGCAGTACTGCATTTTGGTAGTGATGAAATTCAAAACAGAAATATCTTTAGAACTTGGTCTTGTTTTCAGGGTATGTTCTCTCTTCGACCTTGGTTTTTGATTCCTAATGTTATCACAATTTGGCAACTTCTAGTGAAAGATCTGTGTGACCAAAAAGCAAGTTAATAATGCAAGAATTCCCTTAAAAAAAAAAAAAAACATTTTAAAATGGTAAATATTTATCTAAAATTCATTTAGATCCAAGTGCTTTCAGGTGATGGAGTTGCCTGTTGCAGGGTTTGCTATCATTTACTGAGTGTGCTCAGGGACTGTATGGGAAGCTGTGGGTTTAGGGATGTGACACATTGTTAATTGTAATATCCTCTGCCTAGCTAGGGCCAGTAGTTGCAACCTGACTGTGGAATCAAAGAGGTACAACACCCTGCTAAACACTGATTGCTGAGCTGATTGAATAGCCTGATAATGCACAGGAAATCCATGATCTGATACAGATAAACTAGAAATGATTTTTAAGCTCCTACTTTTCAAGGAAGTTTTAAAGGAGTGCACTACAGAATTATGTAACCAGTGACATCCCATAAAAAGAACAACTGCAGAAACCTTTAATGCAAAGAGTATGGAATACGAGCAAGATGACAAAAAATTCTTTCCGGTTGATATTTGAAAGCTTAAGAAAACAGTGTTAAATACCTTTACACAAGTATTTAATTTTAGCTATATGCACAAGGAACATCTAATCTGGCTTTTTATGAACTCTGGTAACACTGAGTCCAAGTTACTTACCATGACAGTCATTGACCATCAAACACTTCCCACTCTCTAGCAATTTTCCTTTTTTCTATAAAAGGAGTCTATTGCAAGAACCTACACTGCTCCATCCCAGATAAGAGTATCTTGACTCTAGCACCCAAGGGCAGGTTTACTTTGCTGCATGCACACCATTGCTGCCCCATTCCCCTTTTCCTTGAGTCACCTCAGAGCGAACTTCACATGGGGAACTCTCTGGGGACACTGAGATGAGAAGAGAGCAGAATGTGACTCTGTGTTATTACATTCAAATTATTTACTCCATAGAAGACCTGTAGAGAGTTGGGGACAGGCAATTAATCCCCTTTTGAGAGATGAAAAATAGGTACAGGGAAACATTTCTCAAGTATGGTCACATATTCCTACTGAAATCAGTGTAAGGTTTTTATTTAAATAGGCTGTTTTCTCTCAAGTTGATTTGAATTTTTGGAACATTGGACCAAGCAGACTGCATGTTATCCTAGTTTTACAAAATCTAATGGATAACTCTAAAAGGGATTACTCTGAAATGTATAGAGCTCCACAACCAAGAAGTTCCAGAGGAACTGTAGGATTTTAAGGAGTCTCATCCTTTTTTTTCTTATTCACTTATGAAGCAATAAACCAGTGCACTATTGAAACTGATGTGTCTGGAATCCACTAGATTACTAATACCAGCTATATCAGGCTGCTTTCTTAAAATAATGATAAATGTTAATCAGAAAACAAATGCAAAGAAAATTATAGTTTGAAATATTGGACTTGATGATCCTGGAGGTCTTTTTCAACCTTTATGATTCCATGAATATTTTTTGTTAGATTAAATTTAATACCAAATAATAATTAAAGCAGCAGGTTTAGTATCAAGTTCATCTTTGTGTCTGTATTGCAAACATTGCTAAAAATCAGGTCACATATAAATGTGAGGTGTAAATTATTTTAGATAAGTGGCACTTGTAACCATATGGATGGTATTCATGGCAATTAATGGAGATTATTTTAAATGGAAAGAAATGGTGACAGCCTGGTTGTGCTAAAAAAAAATCAGACAATTCCCCTGCAAGCTGCATAACATGAGGCAACATTTTCCAGTGTGCCATTGAAGTGGGGTAGAGGAAACTGACTGTGACAGAGAGCAGGACCATGATGGGAATAAGCTTAGTATCTGTCTGAATAAATGTGATATTCATTGCCAGGCCATGGATGTGCTTGTACAGAGCTTATGGTGTCTGGCATTAGAATAAATAATGAGAGAGAAAGTGAATGGTCTGTTCAGGTCATACTGTGGCTGTATGGTAAAACTACTGGCATTCATTAATAATTTCTTTGTATTTGCTCATCCCATGCAAAAGGAAACTAAAAGACACCAGATTTTTCTGCAGCCTATTAATTTGTTGGGGAAGTACACATTTTGTCACATTCATCTTGGCATTTACAAGAATGGAAGCAAAGAGATAATTTTCCATGATTTCTGGTCTCTTTTTGAACTGAAATACTTCTCTACCTCTTTAATGTAATGCCTTAAAAAGTTCACATCAAAATCTTTTTCATGTAGTAGAATGCATTTTATCTCCAAGAAATTTATTCCTTAGCACATCTGATGAAAAAAAGTAAAATCTAGATGCCTTTTGAAAGATTGTTCTGCTTTACTGAAAAGTAAATGGAATTTTTTGAAAACTAGAGCTCTAACAGCTTCTTGCTAAAAATATATGCATATGTACCTCTGTGTGTGTGTGTGTGTGTAGGAGGAAGAGACTTGTATTATTGTTATACTGGGAGATTGTCTTGGTTTGAGAATGGCTCTCCCCATTTTTTTTTTTCTCCAAACAGCAAAGATCACATGTTAAGATAAGAACAATTTACTGGAAACAGCAATGAGATAAGAAGACAAGCGGTGACAACAACAATATTAATAATAAAAGCGTACAAAAAAGAGTGATTCCCACAAAAGTGCTCACTGATTTCAACCCAACCATAGCCATGCCAGCCCAGAACTCCCTCTGGCTCGGGACTGGTGCCCTGCTACCCTGACTGCACTGTCCACCACGCTTGCTTGACTGAAAGAAGGAGGAGAATCTTTTCGCCTGCCTCTGGCAATGCTGTGAGGTGGAGCAGAATAACCTCTGTGTCCTAGTCATGCCCCTTTCTGCCTTTGGCCACTGCAGAAATTAACCCTGTTCTGACCAGGAAAACAGAGGTCTCACTGTTTAGTTACCAAAAAATAGATTGACAAGACCTATTGTTTAATGGATTTAATATTGTTTATTGCTTAGTTTTTCCTGCATTGCTCCCAATGAATTAAAATAGGTAGAATAAAACAGATAAATCCTAGCTAGCAATGTTCCTGATTCAAGTTCAGAACCCTAATTACCTCTATTAATTTTTTTAATCCAGAGGGACATGAAAAGTGAAAGAGGTAGAGAGAGATAGAAATAAATAAGAAGACAGGTGCAGGGGGCTGGGAAAGAGAATATGAGAGAGATTAGAGAGAAAAATAGTCACCTACATGTGAATCCCATGGTGTCCAGCTGATTTTTCCTCACCCAGGTCTTCTTGGTGATGGGGTTTCCAGAGCTCTACTTTGGAAAGGTGCCACATTTATGCAGTAAAAGTCCCAGATATCCATGGGGCATGGATGCTGTTCTCACAGCTTGGGCTGGCATGTGGAAGTGGCTCCCTTCCCCACAGTTTGCCACTGTGCAAATTTTTGTTAGGATAGGTTACCCAGATCTGTCTCACCAGGCCAGAAACTAGCATCTTGCTGGTTTTGCCATCTATACTTGCCTCAAGCTCTCACAATGGGAATTCTTTGTCTGGCAGTTGATCTTGTGGGAAGTCTCTTTTGTGTCTTTGACAGTGTTTTGAGACAGGTAACTGAATTTTGTTACAGCAGAAATGCTGTGCTCTGCAAAGTAAATGCACACAAAACTTACAGTCTGCTTTGGCATTTGCACTGAAGATGAGTAGAGGAACTATCACCACTGGAATACTACACAGAAAAAACGAACAGTGAGTACAATTATACTATTTTTCTGTTCTAGGGAATGACTCTCCTTCTGTGTATCCTGTTTTGCATCTCACAAGTTTGGAAGAGACAAAACTGATGAAAAAAAAGAAGTAAAAGTACAGCTGGACCTGTATAACACCTAGTTTTTCATTTGAGGACTGCCAAGCTTGTGATAAGTATGAAAGAATCTCCCATGGAGAACCACTCGTCAAATATTATCCCACCTAGTCCAGGAAAATGCAGACTGTGAAAGAGGATGTCTTTGGAAGGGGAGATGATTTATTTATTTGTGGTCAAGTGTTGACTTTGAAACTTCACCACTGGTAATGGTAGGAAGACACAAATTTAGCACATAGTCCTGTTGTTTTATTAGAGCTTTGTGCTTAGTTGTGGCCTTTAGAAGTTGTGGAGAACTTGATTTGCATGTGGATAAATGACACAACTCAGTCTAGGAATTACAAAATTTATTAATTAATATTGTGAATGAGAGGCTGTTTTTCTGAAAAAATAAAAACTTTTTTTGGATATAGTTTCTTTACTTTTGTCCTCCCAAGCTTAAAGCCTTCTCCTTTGCACTCTTTTGTGTGCAAGTACTTTTAGCCTTTAGATATCTAATCTATATCTTTATAGTCTGTGAGTTTGATGCAGTCAAATTCATGGCCTTGTTCAGTTCCTGCAGAAGTCAAAGAGAAAATTGGCTCCAGAGGAATTGGAATAGGGTACAGAGTCATTTAGGAATCAGATAATTAGTTATTGTTCTCTTTCACCAAATCATATCTCAAAAGGCTGTTGAAAAATTTCTGATTCTATTTAAAACACTGTGAGAAGTCGCTAGGTACAAAATTTGTAGATCAGAAATGGTATAAAGAAAGAACAGTGAAGAAAAAGAGCAGCAACAATCAGCTTTGTGCATAGCAATGGTAACCATTTCAAATGGAGAAGCAGGTTCTCCTGCTTCTCTACCAGAAGAAAAGAAGCACTAAGAATTGTGTCAGTGTTTGAAAGGACTACCCTTTGTTTCTGCCCCTGCCAGAAATAATTTGTACTCCTTAAGTCTCCAAAACTTTTCAGTGAGATTCTTAAGAAAAAAAAGTCTTGTAAAGTATTTGCTGACTCTGCCTTCTTTTTCGGTTGTACTCCCTTGAGGTGTGTTAGTGAGGCTCTGAAGTTGGAATGTGAAGTGTAGGCTTGGAGAATATGAAGAGCAGTAAGTCTGCATGATTGTGGTGTAGTGAAATTCAATCCTGTTTGAGCAGAATGGAAGAAAGAGTGCATAAATCATTTCATTAATGAACTCTAAATATTTGCAACAAAAGCTGGATTTCAAAATAAAAGAGAATGCTTCAGAGGAAGAGACAGATTTAACTCCTAAATGCATTTAATTTTGGAGATCTTTCAAGATCATCTCTGAAGATCTAATACCAACACTGTTCAGAACTCATTTCTTCTTCTCATTTCTTCTCAAAACTTCAAAACTCATTTCTTCTGCCTAGTGTTTAAAAACTGTACTTCCACATTCAAAACAGGAGATGTAACCTCCCAGTTGTAGCTTCTCTTTTATTGAACTAAAGCCTAAATGGCACAAGGGCAGCAAATATGCCATCCAAACCCATCGTGACAGAACTCTAGGAGTGGCAGTGAAGGCCAGAAAAAGGCTGGAAAAAGACAAGATATCAAAAGTAGCATAAACTTTATTTCATTCATTTCTTTATTTTTCCATGGGGTTTCTGTGGATCTTGGGATTTAGAAAACTGTCTTGCTATTATTTTTCCCTTTATGATTATAATTATACCCAATTAAGGTAGGAAATGTATTCTGGGACAGTAGCAGTACAGTAATACTCACTAATAGGAATGCCACATATTCATAGTCATATTTTTGCTGCAGGTCTTGAAAAGCGAGAATTTTGTTTTGAAGGTGATTTTATTACAGCTTGCCTTTTCTAGGTGACCTTTTTGTTCAGTAAGGACAAGTTATTTATAAACATTTTGAAGTACATTTGGCAGAATGAACAATATTAGCATGGATGACACAGACATTAGCTCTTTTCAGGTGATTAGTCTTTGTCCTTTTGATAATTTGTGCACAAAAAAGTGTAGTTTGGAAAAACTGAAGCCTACAAGCAGTCAGTGGACTGTGGATACTGGAGAGCTGTAGGGTACAAACAAAACATCCTCACAATATATAATTACTAAACAAAACTTGTCCTACCTCTACTCATTGTAAGAAAGAAAAATAATAATGATCACAAAGCAGTAATTAACTAATCAGATAGAACTAGGACTACACATATGTTTATTGGCTAAAGCAGAATGAGAAATGTGTGTGGTATTCAAGAATACTGGAATTCTGTGTGTCACTTACTCCATGATTTCAGCATCATCAGAAGGTAATCTTTTTGAAATTACTTGCTGTATGGGATCTTTAATGATGTTAATGGAAAATAACCCCATCAAACTACCATTTTTGGGGCAGTTAGTTTTTCGCAATTTTGAAGTGTGAAAGAATTCCTCTAGACTCGAGAGGAATTCAGACCTGAACTGAAACCACAGACGACAGAACTCGACAGTATCCCAGTGTATTGTCTTGTCTGCTGCTGCCCTTCAAGTCAGGCTATGAAAAAGTCCATGGTGGCAATACCCAGGGCCACCTCAGTGATGTGTTTTCATTGTGTTCCGGATCTCTCAGCCAGCCTTCCCAGCTGAGCACAGACAGAAGGTTTATAGGATTGTTGAGGTTTGAAGGGATCTCTCTAAGTCACCTGTCTCTCCAGCTCCCTGTTCAGGAGTAGTAAGTGAGAGCTGGCTGTCCAGGTCCATGTTCAGGTGATTTTTACTATCTCCAGGAATATCATCTCCACAACAAATCTGGGCAACCTCAACAAAGTTTGTTTGCCCTCGAGGGCACATTGTAGAGAAACGTGCAAAGCAGTAAGTGCTCATCTGCATCACTGAAGTCCACACCCCCAAAAATGCCTTCTGGATCTCAGGAAATTGGACTGGGAGTTAAACCATGCAGGAATTTGAGATGTGATAAAGGTAGGGCTACTGTCCAATTATCTCATATCTAAAGTGATGTAACTCCTTGGGGAAGAAGAAAGCAAGCACTGCAGCTGTGTTGAAAATCAGCTCTGGCTGTATCAGGGTAGGGGAGGCCATAGCCCACAGACTCATCTGTAGAGGCCAGGTTTGCACACACAATCCCCCACAGATAAACTGGGGGAGGAGAGTTTTTGGGTGTGTGAGGGTGAAGCCTCTGGTCTGCATAAGACAGAGGAGATGAACGCCCGCTCCTGGAGGCTGTAAGCAGACACTGTGGAGATAGAATGGTGCTTTTTAAAATGCCAGATGTCCTCCCTTGCAAAAATCTGGCTCAGTTGTAAAGCTCCCAACCACCCTGGGAAGGTCACCTTCACACAGAACATTCTCATGGAAGGCAGCTGGCATGTCTTAGGCGGTGTCATAACCCACCAGAGAAGCCCAAGGTTCCCCCCAGACTCCTTCCTGAGGCCTTTCACCTGAAGGCTGTGCCTCTGGCACCCAAGCGCTGCAACAGATCCACAGTCTGTTTCAAAAGACAGTGTAAAACCTGCCCCCAACCTGAGGAGATGCTTGGGTGTTCCCACTGTACCCAAACATATATTAACCCTCTGAACACTGTTTTGTGGGACTTCCACCACCAGAAGACCAGAAGAAAAGGAGTAATGGGACACCATTGGATCCATAGGGGTGGTGATACCTTCCTATTTAATCAGTTTCTGTCACTCTCTTTCTCTCCCTGCATATCTATTTTTCCTGTTTCTTGCTCTCTCCCTCTCTCAGATTTACTATTAAAGACCACACTATTGACTTCAACATGTGGTCTCAATTGTATCTTAATTTGTACAGAAGTGTCTCTTTAATAATGAAAATAATTTCATCATAAAAACCTTTTTGGAAACAGGAGACACACTTAACACACTTGGTCTCTCTACTCCTAAGAGAAATGTCTGTGAACATAGTTTGGCTTTAAACGCTTGAGAGTTTGGTGGCTCCAAATAACATTTTCTCTAATTCTAATTCAGAAAAACCTCTGCATTTTAATTCTAATTAAGAAAAACCTCTGCATTTTACATGACTTAAATCTCAAGTCAAGGTATCTGAAACACTAAATATTCAAAACAAACCGATACACTGCATCCCTTGTTGTCCTGGACTGGCATTGTCCACTTAAAAATGTTGTGATTTTGGAATCCAGGAGTTAACCTCAGCTAAGAAAACTTTTTACTTTATTGATATTTACCTAATTTGGTACTTTGAAAGCACCAAGATATGCCCCATTCCAGGACAGTACTACAGTAAAATAAATTACCATAATCTCTACAGTAGTCAAAGCTTACTGAACCATTAAAGGCAAACCAGCTCAATGAACCAGGCAGCAACAACAAAATAAATGTGCAGTGGAAGCACGCCTAAGGCAACAACATTTTTTTTTCTCACTCCCATCTCTGCTACTGACTTTAACATAGGATAAAAATGTCCAATAATTTATTTGTTGGCCTTCCTGTCTGGACTTCCAAGACTTTCAGCCAAATTTTCAACATAGCCTCTTGGTTTGACGATCTCCACTGTGAGTTTGGTCCTATGGGAAGGTACTGATTGCTTTCCATTCCCTTTCACCTGATGATGCGTGCAGGCTTAGTTTCTACCTCTGGTAATGCTATTTGTGTGTGTGGGTCTGAGCATGTATATGAGTTATTTGCCTATTTACCACAAAAGAATGAGTTCCATTTAAGACATTATAATTCATTACAGCTCTGCTGCACTGACCAGAGTGGAAGACCCTCTTGGATAGCTTCAGAAAGCTGCAGTCTACAGTTCACTGAGCTTGCAACCTCCAAACGTAGGTCTTCTTTAGTCTATTTGGACTAAGTCTATCCAGTGGGGAAGTGTGCCATGCAGCCCTGGTGTATTTGTGACTGTGATGGAAATTATTCCCCTTTTTCAAACTCTTCAGTAAGTGTCATCTGTTAAGATCATCTAGAACTGGCTGAACACAAAGTCATTGGTCAGCATGAGAATTCGTGTTGTATTTTCTGTAAACTTACTGCCATTACCATTAGAGAAAAAATGTGCCCTTTGTCTGTGGGCATGCTGTTTGAAGAACACATAAAATCCCATTACCTTGTCTGCCAAATTCATCAACAGGGTTGTACAGAGTTCTTTGGTTGTGAGTCCTTTACCATCCTTGAGAAAAATGGAATTGGATTTCACTGAGATGTACAGGAAAACAGACTAAATGGGTGATATAAGTGTAGGGTATTATCAAAACCTCTGGAATGGTGTTGAGATTTACCTCCTTCTCTCTCACATATAATCTGCCTTTCCTGCTAGTCGCAGCCAGTACCAAGGCTAGCCATCAGTGACAGTAGCTGCAGGAGTGCTAAGAAGTAGCTGGTGATGCAGAGCAATTAAACTGCCGAGCAGAAGTTTTGCTCCTCTCTGAATTTCATTTCCCAAAGTAGCCAAAAAAGAAATTAAGCTCAGGTGAACAATGGGCTCTTCCTCTCTCCTGGGATGTCTGCAAAGAAGATGCCAGACTGGTAGACCTATTTCCTACGTCTTTCCTATTCAGGCAGTGAATATAGGAGAGTTGCAGCACTTCATAAAGAAAGAAAAGACAATTTTAGCTGCTGAAGTTTCAGAGCAGAGCTTGAAAATGCAGAGCAGGTTGAGTCCAATGGCTTCCAAAATCAGGTGGCAAATACAGTAATGCTGACTTTGCTATGATTTTAAAAGCATCTTATTTTAAGCAGAAAGCCAAATGTGAGAGGGAATATGGGATACATCTTTTGTGTTATGCTTTCATCTCTAGGGCTTCACAGTTGATGCAATGGTAATTGATATGGAGATACATGACTTTTGGCATTATTGATCATGTCTGCACTATCAGACATGATCAATAGGCTAAGTGGCAAATGCTTAATCCCAGCATGCATTAGGTTTTAGCAAGCTGCACGGTCAGAACAATCTGGGGTCACTTTTGGTTTTGGTTTAGGAGAATTGTGAGGGGTTTATTGGGTTATTTTTGTTAAACTAGTATTACCCAACTGCCTTAAGAAGATAAAAATAAAATTCACAAACAAGTTGCACAAGTGTCAAATCATTGTCTCAGTATTCCCCATATTTTAAAGATTTTTTTTTTTTTTTTTTTATCCACAAGTCCCTTCTCTGCTTGTTCTCACTTGGTTTTTGACTTGAAGGACATCTGAGAACAATGTGGGGGAGTAAGACAGAGCCAGCTGCTTGTGGCAAATAACTTAAAACATCAAGAGTTAGAAGCAAAAATAGAAATGAGGCTACTGTGTTCAAGCTATTAGCAAAAAAGGTCAAAACTGAACTTTCAGTGAAGTCAAAGGATCCCCCAAATAGGCCAGGGTACAATTTAACCCAGTGTGTATTTTTAGTTATTCACAAAAGCTGATATAAACACTGTCCACATTTATCAGGTACAATCACTTGCAAAAACCCCCATGTGGCCCAGTACATTTCCAGAAGATTACATGGATATATTAAGATCATATTTGAAAAATTAGTATTGTGCTTAATAATATTTTTCAGAATATACAAAATGCACGTGAACATTATTCTACCCACAGTGTCAATATTGTTCTGCACATAGCAGCTCTCAGAAAAAAAGCACAGGTAGCAAAACTTCATTTCACCAAAATGCACTTCAATATATTTTAAGTATAAAAACCTAATTTAAGATAATGTCAGCATCTTTTGCCTGTAGATTATGAGGCTCAGCATCTTTAAATTATTTAAGAGTTCCTTAGAGAGTCAGTTGTGCTTATAATGTCAGATTTGCTCAAAGAAATGGAAAGGGCAAAGCAAAGTGTTGAATAAGGACTTCCTGTGTGATTTTACCAAGTTATTTTTTACTGCCTGTAATTGAAGCAGCATTCACACCTCACACCATTTCAGCCAAAAATATATGTTGTATAACTGTAACTTGTTTTACTTGGTTTTGTTTCTTTTTTTTTTCTTCCTGTTTTATAAATAAACTAGCTCTACTGAACTGCTCTTTTCCCCATTGGGAGTCATTCACAAATAAATACAACATCTATCAAGACTCAATTGAAAATACACTTGTAAAGGGGCTTACAGATTTTTGTGAACATCTCCTTCTTAAAGGAAAAATACAAACTTTAAAGGAAAGAGTTTACTATTATAATCTCTGACATATTTTATTTCTCTTATTGTGATAGAAGGACCAGAGCTAATACCCATAAAGCCATCTTAATAGTTTGTATTCCAGCAAATGAATATATTCAAACAAATGAATTGCAGGATTTGTCACAGTTTGTCATTACAAGAGCATTTTCAAGATATAGACAAAACTATATCCTAGTGTCAGCCATAATACTAGGTTAGATGAAAATAAAGATTCTTGTTAGTGTGGTCTTTTTTCATTTTCATGGTGTTATCTTTTTTTTTTGCTAGGCATTTTAGAGACCTCTAGATGAAACCCTGTTTATGTTATATTTTCCCACGTTTAAGTCCCAATTTACCAATTTTTTTTAAATTGTCATTCTGAAGCACCAGTGTTTTACTAGTAAGATAGATTAAGGATGTGGCGAATAAAAATTAGAAGAATGCCAGGTACAAAGCTTTATTTAAATGCTCTATGCACTTGCCACACTTAGTCTTGACTTAGATATTTCTTCTAATTTAATGAGATGTCACAATTCCTAAAACCAGATGGAGAACTTCATCCATGTACTGAACTTGTCTTAAAAACAACCATTCAGTTGTTGCAACTAGAAATCTGGCCTGCACTTAACTGCATGAATTTACTGAGGAAAATTTGCATTGGGATGCACTGCTGTTCTCTGCAGCTAGCTACACCATCATGCAGATCAGCAGCACCTCGTGTTCTCTCTGCAACTGAGATATTTCTTATCGCTCTGTAATTAAAAAAAAAAAAAAAAGAAAAAAAGAACTATCAATCCATCTTTGCTTTGAGGCTCTTTCATTTCTAATGAGGAAATCAGAGTACATAGAGAACATCTATCATAACTAGAACAAGGAGGACAGGCCAGCTCCTACTTTACCTCAAAACACCTTGCACTGGCAGACCATGTACCTTCTGTGCCTGAGACACTTAGTGTTTGAACTAGAGCACAAGCTCCCTGGGGAAGCAGTGCATAACTTCATCTGATTTTGATCTGAGTTCAGTCATTATTGACTGTCTGCACCCAACAAAAGGGATTGAAGCATTCATAGTGTTAATAATCCGCAAAGCATTTCTCATTTACTGTACAAAGAATACTCCTTTTATACAAAAAACAAAAAATTAAAAGAGAGGCCCTGAGTATATTCACGCAGTTTATATTGTGGCATTCAGCAATCATACCCTCTGACCCAAGGAGCTTTGGGCAGCAGCCTTGGGCTCTGAGCACAGGCCTCTCTGCTTTCACTCACAGCTTGCCAGGTGACTTGCATGTCAAAACCCAGCTAGAGCCACACTCCACCTCTGCTGCAGCACAGCCGCTTCCACACACAAGAGCTTCTCTCCAGGTGCACCATCCCCCTCAGCACTACTCAGCAGCTTAGCTCTGAGTCTGAGGACTGTCCTTTACACGGTAAGCTGCAGGCTGAATATTTGTAAAAGGATCTGGATATTGTGAATCACAGAGCAGCAGCAGGAGCAAAATGAAATTACATGACAGAAGTCTGTGTCATTGTTTCAAGTGCTATGTACACCGTGGATTGATTCTTCTACTATCTGTTCTCTTCACTTTGACTAACACGCTAAGTATTCTGTGCTCAGTGAAGAGAAATGCAATCAAATAATTTGGTATGAAAGGTAACATTTTTTGCTTTGTAGACATCAGGCAACCCACATCTGCCACAGGCTTCTAGATTAAGGAGGCAGTGAAGAGCCAGTACATGCACCACTCACTCAGGTCTTGCTCTCATTCTCTGACTTTCATATACAATTTGAGATTATATTGTATGGCACTAAATAGCTCAAGGCAGATGCTTAGATTTAAGCTTTCAGTTGTACATTGAGACCTTACAACAGAAACAGGACTTTATTCATGCAGAAGTTGGAAGTTGGGTAGCTCTGAAATTATTAATTATTTTTTGGTAACAAAAATGTGTCACATATTCCTGAATTCAGTTTGACCACTGTTTCTTGCTTCACACTTCAACTTCCTCCTTTTCCTTCAACAAATGATTTTGTAACACAGGAGAATTGAGAAGAATTCTTCAGATTCCAACATTAGCCTTGGGCTATAGTATTTTGCCTTTTCTTTTTTAATCCCTCCCACCTTTAATTAAGTTATCTCCTCTAAGTGTTGTGCCAGTCTCATCTGGCATGAAATAGTGAAGCTACACTGAAAGCCATTGTTCATTTAGATAGCTATGGATTCCTTAGCCTTCATTTTCATGTCTGACTTCAGCTTCTGGAGGTTCCCATCTCCTCTACTCTACATCAGTATGCTGGCTGTGACAACACCTCTCTTGGCATTGCAAAAAGGATTCCTTCTTTGTCTAGACTACTTGCAGCAGTGCTTGGACAGCAAAGGGACCTTTGAAGTAAATTCATGCTTCTTTCAAAACCTGTCTGCATTTCAGAAAATATATTGATGGTTTTGGTAATAAGCTCAGTGGCTAATTTATCTTGAGATTGCAGGGAAAAATCAGAGATGAAACAAGTTAGGGATGACAGCAGAAGAAAGATTTTGATTTATTCTGTTTCTTTGCTAGCCTCATCTTGCAATTGCCATTTTTGTCAATCAAAGCAGAAGAATGTTCCTATTGTCATCTATTACAACACCATACAAAACAGCTTTATCTTAGCTGTTGAATATTAGCTACAAATATTTTATTTGTATTCATTTTGACAATGGTGTCAAAAAACCTTGAAAATGTACTTGAGAATTCATTCAAAAGTTGAAGGCAAAGCAATGTTCAGTTTGAAAATGGCACTTGAGAAAGATAGCATAACGTATGTGGAATTCCCAAAATGTCTTTTCAGAGGTCTCCATCAGCCTACATCTTGGTTAAGTTGAACTAATTTTGTTTATATATAGCAAAATATCTTGAGAGATGCCAGACCAATTTTTTTTCTCCATTATGAAGAGAGCTTTAAAGTATTGAATGAAAAATAAAACCCACACATAACAACTGCACATTTTGGATGCCAGCCAATTTTTAACTCAGTTTTAGGCTGGAACAGAAATATGCAATCTCCCAGTGGTAGTTTTAAGATACGAGTTTACAAGATATACTCTAATGACCTCATATCATAGCTTAATGTTCAATGAAAATAATTATTTCCCATATTCAAATGAATCTATTTCTAAACAGTGCACAAAAGTCAGAAGATTCCAAATAATCTCTCCGAGCTTCACCACAGAATGAATTAGAAATTATTTAATGTGCAATACATATTAAATCACAATCTTTAGCAAAGAGCACGACATACTGATTTCACAGATTGCAGAGCACATAATACAGAAAAAAAGAGTGGGGAAGGCGATGCATCTCTGCACATAAACCCTCCCAGTTTAAATGAAACAGTGACCTTAAACATGCATAAGGACTATGTGCCTAGGACTTGATTACTTCTGCATCTCCAAGTACTGGCATAGGTTTTATTCAGTATGCCTGCAAAAAAGTTGTGATTTTGAAACAAGTGAGGAGAAACACATCAAAATATGTAGTTTGGTTTTGCTTATGGAAAAACAATTTAAACTGCTTTTTTTTTTTTTTTTTTTAAAGGATTTTTTTTCCAAGAATGCACCAGTGAATAAATTCTTCCCAAAAAATCTCACAGTGTGTCTTTGGTTTTGTTTTATGGGCATATTATCTTGTCTATAAGATTCTGTGCCTTTCAGATAGCTATATCTCTATCTCTATCTATCTATCTATCTATCTATCTATCTATCTATCTATCTATCTATCTATCCGCAAATAGTTTTTAATATTTTTAATCCTGAAACTTGTAATGGAAAACTCTTTCAGAAAACCTCTGGCAGGAGAGGAATCCTACTGATTCCTCACTTCTCTGACCTCAAGAGGAAAAAAAAATTATTCTTTTTCTATTATGAAATTCATATACATGTTGTCTAAGATATTTGTTTTCCCTTCATGCTATTTGTGCAAGAAATCTATTAATATTATGCCAGTACATTTCATAATTAGTTCTAAAATTTCTAGCATAATATTGCCTTATTTTTAAAGTCATCTTTGTGGGACTCTCAATCATCTTTTGGTCTTTGTTGGTGTCTGGATCTTTCTTCAGTTGTACAGTAGGTATTCTGGAGATGCCTACCACAGTCTCTGCACATTATACAAATTAAATCTGATGGGAATATTCTGAACTATGTATCTTTCCTGAGCACACTCTCCTTCCACAGCTTCATTACCTGGGTGAATTACTGTAAAATATTGTTTGTGCTGGTAATACTTTTCTCTTTCTCTTACTTTGATAAAATGGTGTGCAAGCAATTTTTAATATTGGTTCTCATGAGTACACATATATACATATATATATATATATATATATATATATACACATATATATATATATATACACACATAAAAAGTTCCTCAAGGTCATCCAGTTCTTTCTATGTATCCTGATACATCTACCTGTTAATTGTATTTAAAAATCCCGCAAGATAATGTCCAAAATTTGTTTTTGATGCACTCTGTTCAGATTTTACAATCTGAACTAAAAGAGAACATCTCAAACAACTGTTCTTTATTCTGCAAAAAACTTTTACTCCTGGTTCAAATTTTGGTCCCTTAAGTCTAACACAAGAATCATTACCCTTTTCATGCTATAGTGTTTTTACCAATGCCCAGATTGCAGATTGGACATTATTGCAGTTTTTTCACCTATAATTTTGTGAAAAATCAGTAAGGTAAATTTGGAGTCCTCTGTGACAATATATCTTTTCTGAAGAGGATAGTTTTTCATTGTAAGTAATCTGATACTGTAAGATCTAGTTCACATATTACATGTCTGGAAATATTAATAGAATTTTTTTCCTAGTCTAAGCCTTCTTACATTCTTGTCAGGACAAAAAATTAGCTGATGAGTCTTTATCATAAAGTGCTATTTTTCAGGCTCAGAGAAAAGAATCTGGGACTGGTCTCAGTGGTGTGAAAGACTGCGAAGAATTAACACCATACAGTACATGTGAATTTTATAGTTTATGTTATGGTGTTCTGTGGAGGCTTTGTGCATGTTATTCAAAGACATAAATGATGCTTAGGAGAGATGAATAGTATTTTCTAAGTTATGAATGACCTTAGAGGTAACTACTCAGCCTATGTAAAGATTTCCTTTGATGAAGATGGTCTGTAAAAAGACAGGAGTGCAAATACTGTGGAATATCAATAGCTGAGAGGTTTTTCTGGATTTTAGTACAATCATCTGTTTACTGAAATGAGGATAAAACCTATTTGCCTTTTTAAAAACACCTAAACACTATAAAACTTGGGAATAAATTGACTGTTCTAAGAGTGAGAGTACAAACAAGCTTCTACTGTTAATAAAACTGCTAGTGTAAAGCTAACCTGAAATACTGAACTATGCCACATAATATAAAGAAGAATGACAAGGTGCAGGATGTAGCACTCTCTGGTTATCTACACTTCTCTCATCAAATACACGGCAAGGTCCTTAGTATAAGTTACAGTGCAGATGACACTAAGGTATATTGAATCCATACCTTTTGAGTGAGATACAATGTTCTGATTTTGAACCTTCTTCCAGGACCATGATACAATTTAATTACTATATGCATATAGAAAAAAAAATTAAAATAAAAATTTTTTTCTGTCTTTGGTACCATACAATCTTTTTTTTCCTATTAAATATTTGACGACTGACACTTAATTTAAGCAAGTATAATTCTACATTTATATTGTGCTGATAGAGCACGTGTTTTTTCAGGACTGGAATCACATTCTGGAGAAGCACACATTTTAGGTTTTTTTCTCATAAATAGTCACTAGTGTTATAGTTTTGGAGTTGATTTTACCCCACTGTATTTTCATTATAATCTAAAGGTGTTTTAGAACCTAATAATATCTGCTCTGTAGAATATGTTGCTTAAATTTTCAGCTTCAACCAGAACACAATGTGCTGAGTCTGAAAGGAAAAGGAAGAGACGTCCTTTTTTCTTCTGGGGAAACCCCTTATCTCTGTTTGTTGGAGCAATTCCTTCCATAAACAACACTAAGAAAGCTCCACTGATTTAAAATAGTGCTTTCTATTAGCTCAAGTATGGCTAATTTATGTAAGTTCTTGTTTTTCAAACAAAGGGTTTTAAAACAATTTTGATTCACAATATGGCAGCTTTTTACAGGGGATGGTTATCTAGTGGTGACTACTTCTAGTGGTGGTTACTGTTTTTTATTTTCTTTGTTATGCACCAGTCCTGTTTAGAAGGTCATGGCAATCAGTAGGTTTCCCACAATCTCAAAATTATTCATGTTCTTCAGTGATTTGTTGGACTGAGGCCAGAATTCCTGTCACTTGCATCAGAAGCAGACTAAGGACATAATTTATAATGCTGACCTCTTGATATTTAGTGAGTATAGTGCCTTGTACAGCTGCAGCTGCTGCTTTCCACAGGTCTGCAGCTTGCATGTTTCTTCCCCCAGATCAGGACAATATCATCCAGCCAGCTTTTAAGGATTTTTTTTATGAAACCAGTATAGGTTTGGCAGTAAAAGGTACTGTTGCTCAACACCTATTTCTTCTGCAAGCATAAGGGAATCTTGCTATGCATGACATTTCATCAGCCTTCTGATAACATAGAAGACAGAATATTGATACTGTACATAATACCCATTAAAAAAAAATAAAAAGCTTGTATACCCCAAGTTTATTGATAGAAAAAAAGATGAACATCTGTTTCAGTAATAGAATTTTTCTTAGGCTTATCAGAATAAACCAACATGGAATAATTTTTAATTCTGTGCTATAAGGCTTTTTATTATTTCTCAGAATTAATTATAAAACAGAATCAGAGTACCATGACAATGCACATTTCGCTCCAAGTTTAGACTGCATGACCTGATTTGAATGTCCTCAAGAGAACTGTTCAGTGCTGAGCGTTTTGAAAGTCTGAGCTTCTCATATAGGTATCTACTTTATCTACACCACTATCATCAAATTTATAATTTTCTTGTTCAGTGAATTGTGCCCCAGAATTGCATTTCTAAAGTACAACTGAATTTCCTCTGACTTTCAGACAATGGAGATTTTTGCTAGCCTAAGGGATATGCCATACTTATTAAGACGAAATGTATATTTGGGAATACAAACAACACTGTTAATATTTTGAGTAGCTTTGTAACACAGGAATTTCTGCTGACATTAAAAGCCGTACTAAACTGCTGCTTGGTTTATTTTGAGAATACCTCTCCAATATTTCGAAAGATGACTTTGATGACATCATAAACTTGAAACATGAAAGCATTAGCAAAAATTGCTTCATTAAGAGTAATCAGTCTGCTGCCAGTGAAGGTGTTCAGACATGGTAATATTTCAAGCTAAACACACTGGACAACTTCCCATAATTCTAACCAGCAGTGCTGCAAATTTGATAGTAATGAATATATAGGCTTAAATAAGAGAGAGAGAAAATTTTATTTTTTTGTGTCAATGAATTCCATAATAAATCTTTTAGGACAAGGAAATATTACACACCTTGTCAAATCCAGCCACATCTGAGGCTTCCTTCCCTAGCTGTTACCATGGAACTTTTTCTCTGTGTACTGTCCAGTCCTGTAATTTCTTTCTGTAAATGTGATATTTAGTTCCATTTATCCCATGAAATCAGTCACTTTAGGATCTTAGTGATTTTTAAGACACAGAGGAGCTATGCTCTGCAGCTCTTTTCATTAATTATTTATCTTTCTGCTGGGTAAAGCACTTCACATGTTTCATTGTTTCCCCTCTAAAATGCAGAGAGGGCCTTGTAAAATATGAAGCACCTAGAAAAACAGACTTAATTGTAGGTAGGATGGTAGTCATTTTCTTGTGGAGGTGCCTCCAGAAAAGCTCAGAAATAGAGAAATATTTTGAAGATGATATCCCTGTTCAAAGGCAGTAGATTCAAAACTGTCATGCACTTTTGAAGGTCTAGGATTGTTTTCATTGCAAATTCTTTAAAATGTTTTTGGCAATAAAGATTTTAGGAAAATAAAAAATGAAGAATCTAGTTTTCATGCATTTTATACTTAGATCAGCATAACTCCTATAATTACAACCCACAATTACAAAAAAATAAAGCATTTTTTTCCTGGAAAATATTCCAAACTATATATCTCTTTGGAGGATTGAGACTATCAAGAGTTCTTTGCTTGAGTTAAGGCAATGCTCCCTTATAATGGCAAATAATGTCTTCATAATACATGCAGAAAAAGTCCTGTAGAACTTCATGGGACATAAAGCAACCTACAAATCTGTTTTTAATTACAGAACCCAAGAAGAGGTATACCTAATATATTAGAAGCTAAAGCAAAGACTTTGAGCAGATGGAATTTTCTCATTGAAAATACTGGAAGAAAATATATTTCCTATTATTTGCGTGCCATTTTCACATTGTTCCATTCTCCTGTTTCTCTCTTTGCCACTGTGACCTTCCCCTGCCCCCCAGCCTCAATCAGTTTACAGAAGATTTTGTGCATTATGAGGAAGTTGAAACAGCCAATGAAGAAATATTTGACTCACAGAGATGAAAGTTCTCATGTCAAAAATAGAGAAAACATTTGTGCCAGAAAAAGGAATGGAATAATCTAAAAGACCATAACTTTGACTGCTATTTACATGGAAAATTTGCAGTGTTCTCAGGATTATTTGGATGCAATGGAAGTGATAGGTTGACAGTGGTTTGCAAGGTCGGCCATTAGTTCTCACGCTTAAAACTACTCTGGCAAAACAGTTTCATATTATCATATCCATGCATCACACAAACCTCTTAGATTAAAAGTTATGGGACCAGAGTTATTGGTCCATATTTACAGGTCTGATAGCAGGTGCTTTCTGGTTTGAAGTTCACCACGAATATTGCGTACATTATAATTTAAAAACAAGCAAAATGAAAAAGGATGAAGGCAACAGAATTACTTCAAGTCTTGGGTGCTGTGGCAAACCATCCAGCTCACCTTCATGGTGTACTCTAGACAGCAACCACTAGAGAGCACCTAGTTACAACAGCATGAGTACCTGTGCTGAAAGGATAACACACTGCCATAAAGTGAAAAATGGGAAATACTTTTTCTTTATTTCTTAGATCTCAGGGATTTTGTGAGCAACTAGTACTCCAAACACACTCACACACTGAGGAATATCTTTTAAATAGGCCAGGAAAACAATTTGTCAATTACTTTTAATACTAATAATTTCCCCAGCCAGCTGGAACTTTTTACAAGGTGTAGATCATAGCTCTGGGAGGTCTAGGACTCATGGTTTCTTTCAGGTTGTGATTAAAGCCACTTGTATGAAAACCATGGGAAAAAGTCTTCCCCAATGGTGTCAGAGTCCCATAAAAGGTGGAAGTCAAGGAATGTATATTCAACCCTATAGTGGTCAACTACAGTCTTTTACCTATTGCAGCAGCTCATTAAAATATCTGCATGGTATGGGGCGGATGGCTGACCTCTGCTGAAGGCACTTAACAGGCTTGTGGGATTTTCTCTGTTGCTTCCAGTACAGACAGCCAGAGTCTGGACTAGAATTAGTAAAGGTACCAGCTGGACATTCCTGCTAATTGGTTTAGATACTTAGTGTCTTACTGAGACATCAGGATGTTTAGACTCCAGCTTTTCTGTTTAAAAACTGGTGCTGGAAGGCACTTGATGTTTTTCTGCTTTTTTGTGTGGGGAAAGGCAGCAGCAGAAAGTAACCTGGCTCCTGCCTTTATTGTATAACAATATCTGCTTGTATTTAATAACAAACACTAACACTTCCCATCAGTTTGCTGCATGAGTAGAGGATCATTCAGCCATATGTTTTCATAAAATCCCAGTGGAACACTGGAATGATTATTACTTCCACACACAAGATCATCATTAACATACTTATATCAAACAAAAACTTGTCTGGCAACTGAATTTTAACTACAATTTGAACTTTTACAACATCTTTATTTGCGTGCACTGAAATAAATCATTCTGAGAAAGATAAGAAGGATCCGTTTTTTAAGACTTACTAGTTATGCTCATCATAGGAGATGATTGAAGTTTAGCTGGTTTATAGAAGATAAAATTCACAAATTACTATAATTTCATATACTTAATTAAGAAAAGTCTAGCCTAAACAACATGAGTTTTTAAATCCTTCTCATATAATGACAATTTTGAGCTAAACTAAAATGAAAATTAGAGAGAAAGGTGGTATCAGTTGGACTAGTATCCCTAGAATCTTTAATCTGAGAGCAAAAAAAAAAAAATTTCAAAAGTCTATTCAAAATTTTTGTGACAAAACACATCTACTGAATACTGCTAAAAGAACTGACAGAATATGTTTCAAAGTTTATTTGTGTAGAGCATTTAAATTTTTCTAGCTCTCTTCTCCTCTTTTTTTTTTTTTAATTCAGATTTCAAATATTTAAAAATTCCTGATAAATGCTGAGCTGAGATCTATGCTACAGAGACAATCCTGAAAGGATGTGCAAAACCAGCAGCAGACAGACAGATCTGCTATGTGAGCAGAGCAGACCTGAACAGAAAGCTGTTCCCCAAGGTGTGCTTCCTGCAGAGGCAAAATCATCTTTTGCCCATCGTCTTCTTGCAACAGTGGTACAACACTGTACTGCCCAGATGAATGCCATTGCCTTGGAAGCATCATTAGACATGGGTGTCACAGGAAGGAAAACCCACTGTCTTTCTCTGCTTTGAGTGTGAATCCATTGCGTGGAGGCCCCATGAAAGCTGCTCTAGACCTTACTCCATGTAACAAGCTTTAGCCTGGCTGCTGTGACTGAACACTGTGTCCAGTCTTTCTCCTGCTCCTGTTCTCCAGTACAGCATTGCACCTGGAAAAATGCAGACTTTTCCCAGCCTTCTCAATATACTTTTGGCAGCATTATGCCTTCACAAACATAAGAGGTGCAAACCTTAGTTACTCATACCCAGGGGATATTGACTCATGCACTGGGACACTCTTTTTCTGTGCATTGAGACCTTCATCCATGGAGACTGATGTGAGTGAACCAAAGAAAGCCAGAGCAAAAGGAGAAAAGTAAAAGAGCAGAAAATAATCCCACTCAACAACTGAGTCTTGTTGAGATGAGCACAGTCTGAATTCAAAACTGAAGAAGAAAATAAAATGAAAACCAAAAATATTAGTAAAAATAACAGAGTGTGACTAGATGAGCAATGATAAACAGTAGGAAGCCTAAAGGTCCATAGCACTTAAATTTTTTTGCCTGTGTACAGTGAAAACTGTGGAAATCAGCAAAGGAGAGATTTGGAAGGAAACTATGAAGGAAAGCATTCTCCCAGCTCCCCGTAAGCCGACGCTGTACGGCACAAATCCAGATTTGCACTTCCTTGCACCAGCCAGAGAAACATATTAAAAATGGTGATTCTGCTGTGAAATTTGAACCCTTTTTAGGTATGTAACTTACTGCTCAGTGGGTGACCACAGCCTGTGTGTTGTTCCCTTTGTGTTTACCAGGTCTGAAGGCTCCCTGAAGATTAGAAGGTGGGTGTTACAAAATAAGAGCCTTCAGTGAAGTTCAACATGTTTACTATCAACAACCCTTAAACAAATACAATGTTTTGAGACTATGAAGTGGGGATAATTTCTGTTTTCCATTAACAAAATGATCCACCAAATTAATTTTTCAAATACTAAAATGAAAAACATATATCTGAATATTAGATTCTGAAAAGCTTGGTGCTTGTATTTTTCTGTGTTTCTGGCAACTAAGTTGAGGACTGTTGTTTCAAGTACTTTCAACTATTAATTACATTTCTAACAATATTCTGGATCAAACACTCAGCAATGAATTTGTGGTTCCATTTCTTTTTTAGTACAATGATTACAAACTGTAAACAACTTCCTTTATCCCTAAAGATTATATAACTTTATAAACACAGTGAGGAGGGGTGGAGGGTGTGGGAAAAATAAAGAGAAACTATTGAAGTAGAAATAAAAAAGGAATATTTATTATGGTTAATGATGACTATATAACGGGTTTCACTGGGATATGGAAATACATTCCATGAAGAGAGCAAAAACCTGTGTGAAGGGGCTCAGGGAAAGGCAACCTTAATCTGTTTTTCTTTCCCATACCTTGGTGTTGGTGTCACCAAGCCAGGCTGTAAGGATAACAAATAGTTGACTCAGGTAACCTGGATGTCTCCTTAGGAGTTAATGAGGTTAGAGGAGAAACTAATGGTCTGATTTGTTTCATAGGATGATGGAGAGAATAAAAAGTAGTAGGAATTCCATGTATCCAATTCTTGTGAATAGAGCACAAGTATAATTGAGAGACACTGTTGACATTTAATGAAGATGCTTCCACACAATATTTAATTTAATGTGTCTTTTGTTGAGTGCTTTCACCTTATTAGTGCTTGTCCAACAGATTCTTGAACATCTGACAGCCTGTTGGGTTAGACAGCCTCTAGCAATTTGCATTTGCCTGGGACAGTAGTGGGTGTGCCAGCCTCAGGAAGCCAGAATACTTCACTTGTGTCAGGTGCTCCAGTTTTCATAAGATCCTCTTACGAAAACTGTTTAAGGACAGAAAATTACATTCTACTAGCAAAAAAATATTTTCAGTAATGGAATAAATTTAGGTGGAAAAAAAATTTACATCTTTAGAATTCTGCTTAATGATAGCTGTTCCCGTTAGCTGCCCTAACTTGTGAGACTGCCTCGTTAAACCTGTCTCAGATCTGTTGAGACTTCTCCAAGACCATATAGAAATCCCAAAGCCCATTTTCTTGAGGCTGTTCAAGCAGAGGTTTGGGCAATCTGCTTCTTCTGTAGTCTGCAATGCATCAGTTCATTTAGATGGTAGTTTTATTCCACGTTCCTTTTGATTTTGAAAGTAGTTTTCCAGAGTAATTTGAGGATAGTTTTCTGGATTCCGAAATCTGACTTTGCTAAATTAGTAAACAATTCTATTTCTTAATGAGTGCAGGCAAAAGAACGACCAAATATATATATATCTCCCTCAATGAAGGAAAGATTTTAATTTTCTTTTGAGAAATTAGGCCATACTGGATTTTATATAAATTCAACAGAAGAATGCATTCTCTCACTAATACTTCATTAGAGTTTGGGTAATACCTTGGGATTACCCAAAATCAAAGGTTTTAAACCTGTCATATGACTAAAATTATATTTTTTTTCACAGAAATTTTAGCAGTGACACGTCTGTGCTAATATATCTTCTTCCCATAATGGGAGCTATATGCCAAAAATACCCTAAGGACAAAATCAACACTGGCTTAACTATTTTAAGAAGACATAACAATAGATTAACAAGTTTATGACACATTTTTCTTCCATGGTTTAATATGATTTATGTATCATAGGTGTTTTTTATCATGCAGAACTTTGGTATTAAGCATTATTTCAAGTAGGGGACTGAGAAGGAAGGCAGTTACTTCCCCCCAGGTGCATGTGAAATTTATATTTATTTCTAAGCAAAGTATTCAGCTTTTATTTTCTTCCACCTGAAGTTTTTATTATGTGGGCTTTCAGAAGAAAGGAGTCAAATTATTTTCCCATTTTTAAGCTCCTTCATCAATATGTGTATGAAAGTGATTAACCCATAGTGCTTCTCTTTTAGCTTAAAATATTAATGTTTTCATATTTGAAATGAAATGTTCTAGGCCTTTTTGTGCACCGTGTCTTATAGTGTTAAGAACATCTGCAAGTCTGTTAGTGATTGTGCCAAGGTCTTTGGCCCAAGCGACTGTATGACCACACATGCTACATTTGAAAGATTTTTTTAATGCCTTTACTGAATAGAGGGGTTTTTTAAGTGCAAGGTTTTCACTGTTTGTGTTCTTGAAGTTGTCATATCAAACTTAAAAATCCCTTTCATTCAAAAGCATTTATATAAAGAGAAGCAAATAAATATTTTGTGATTCTTTAATTTTTCATATATTTATCAAAAAGTAGATTTTTCCCCTCTTTCAAGCTAGGCCATTTCATTACCAATTACGCAAAACTTTGCTTTAAATAATATCATTAAGGAACTTTTAAGGGAATCAGGAGGAGAGCATGGCTCATTAAGATCTCCCATAACTAACCTTGTCACTTTTTAATACAGGCTGGCTCCCTTAGCCTCACCACCTTGAAATGCAAGCAATCCTTATATCATCATTTATCTTGGAAATCTAGCCCACAACTGCACTTTCCAATTCTCTCATCCAGAAATGTGTCAGAATAATTCACACTTGCTTCTACCACTGCCTTTGACAATTGCGGGATTGGCTGCGGGACGGACGCTCGTGGAGAGGAAGAGGGGAGAGGGAAGACTCTCCTCAGCAGCTTCTCCCGCTGAAGGGGATCCTGGGCAGGTGGTCCAACTCCCAGGAGAGCTGTTTCCTCGATTGTCCTCTTGCGTATTCAATCCCTGATGGCTTAAAGATGTCCAACCAGTTATGGAAGGAGGACTCCGCACACTCTGCTGATGGTCCAACAGGGTTTATTGAAGGTACAGGGAAGGATCACAGGCAGGGTAAGCAGGAGAAAAGCAGGGAGACAACCAAGCTGAAGGGCAGCAGGTGGCGAAGAGCCAAGAGTAAGGCGGGAACAGGGTTTATAACATTGTAGCGGTAGGAGGGACTAGGTTACAATAAACCAATGGGGTAAGGGGCCAGGGGAGGAGCAGGATTAGAGTGATTGGGGATGTACAAATGAAATGAGGGGAAGAGGGTGGCACTAACACGCAGGCCAATGGGGAAGGGGGGACTACAGAACTTTCTGGATCTTCGGGAGGGAGCCACAGTTGACTGACACCTATGGGGGAGTGCCCTCCCAAGGCATCTCCACCTCATTGTCCCTATGGTCTCCTCCCACAGACAATTTGTTCCATTATTCAGTAATCCTCTGCATAAAGAAATTCTGTCTGAACTGCTTATAGATTAATCCTTTCTTTTAGATCTATCTGTTATCTCTGGTTTTGTGTAAATTGTTATCTCAAACAGTGCTTTAGTGACAGTCTGGTTCTCTTCCTTCATGGTTTTGCATGGGCCTAATTAAGACCTCATTCTGCTAAGATCTGTGCTCTCCATGTGTCTGAATTCAGATATTTTTCACTTCTTTCACCGACAAATGAAAGTGCCTTTTCTTTTTCATCTCTTACAGGAAAAGGCCAACAATGAAACCCCAATATGAGAATCAGAGGTGGAGTCTTGTTTACATCAGCTCAGCAAAGCAAAGCATATGAAAAAGCCCTCAAGTCTGACAAAACATCTCAGCACACGAGGAGTTTCCTGGCCTGGTTGCTTAGTAAAGTTATGACAAAAGGAGATTTTCAGGAGTCTTCATCTGTAATATCTGTTCTCTACTACACTGCTTTAGTGAACTGGCAGAAACGCCGGTACTTGGTTTCACCTCTGCTAGTATCAACAGGACTTTATAAAAGATTTTACAACAGGTGATATTTCTTTCTGCAGTAATGGAAGTAGTAATTTAGTGCTCTACTGTTTTCGGAACAGTCCTCCATTTCTTTTGTATCACTGTATGTTTTTATGCTGTATCCAGATGTCAAAACAATGAGCATGGAGGGGGTGGGGGGTGAAAGAAGTAAGTTAAGCACTCAACACAAATATGGATTAGTGGGTTAGCTTGATGGGCTGCCTACTTGCATAAATCTCTCTATATATTTGTTCTGCTCCCACTAAGACTTTGTTTACTCAAATAGATTTTGCATTATATTGGTTTTGATTCATCATTACTTCATAAGCTGCTTTGAGATAAATTTACAGACCTGAATGATCTACATAAAGTCAAAGCTTCTGCAATTCTTTAAAAACATTGGACATCAATGCTATACTTGGTCAGTTCTACTACTTCTGATTTTTCTAGGTAAGAAACATTGTCAGGAATCTCTGCTGATGCTGTCTATTCTTATTATAGTACTTAAAGTTTGTACTGCACTTTAAATATATGAAACACTGGCTTTTGATTCTTCTATCTACAGTTATCCATTTCTTGAGAAATTCTGCTTGGAGAATCTTTATGGAGAGTGTTGCATCACCTTAGGATTGTTCTGATTTGATAATTAATTGCACAATGTTGACTGTGATAAGGCTGCTATCTATGGATAGCACCATAGATGGAATACCAGAGGTAAAGCTCTCAAAAATATACCTCTTTTTTTCCTTTTTCTTTAATCCTAAATGGCAAAGATGATTGACATTGATATTCCACAGGCACATTCCTTATTGCAACCATCAACTTTATGCAATATCTTCTATTCAGTATTTAGTTTGTTCTACCTTTAGATTACAAAAATATTGAACTATTCTTCTTAGGATGAAAAATTCCTATGATTTATAAGAGAGAAACATCATGTTTTAATTTGGCATTTCATGTCCAAAAGGGATTCTTAATGATGTGTCACTATACGTAAACTTTCTGCTTTTCCATAATACTGCACTTCTGCTTGAGAGATGCATTTTTTGTGATGTTTTTGGGGTTGATAAAAAGAGAAAGAAACCAAAGGAAAATGCTCTTTCTCCCACTCAGAAAAAGCATGTCTCATATCTTCCCCAACATTTTGATTTTTCTACAAATGCCTTTTCTATTTACTCATAACAAAAAAAATTATTCCCTTCTTTTCTATAGCAGGATTTTTATTAATATCTTGCACCATAGGTGTATGTATTATTATATTTATATATAATATATTATTTGTATTATATTAATTGTATTGTATTGTATTAATAATATTATATTGTATTAATTATATTATACTCTATTCTATTCTATTCTATTAATTATATTATATATTTATTATATCCATTATATTATTATAATAAAGATATATTTTCTCCTTCATGGTTCTCTCTCCAACACTAATAGCACTCAGTCTGTTCACAACTGTGAGTGCACGTTAGAGGTGAGTAAAAGTAATTTTTTTTCTATGTAGAAGTCTGAGTCTAAAGAAGCCCAAAAAGTTTTCAGCCTAAAAACTTTCTTACCTAAATTCAGAAGCCATGTTATTATTAATGTTTCAGAACAAATGACAACAAACTATGGAAGCTTAGTACATGGAAAGAAAACAATTTTATTGCTTTCCTTTTTTTTTTTTCCTGTTTGAACATGTGAGAGGTTTTTTATTTCGACTTTTCCTTGTTTTAGATTGAATATTTAGAATGCAGTAGTTTAGATTAATGCATTTTAAGTTATAAAATCTTCTTTTTTCATTTTAGAAAAGCTGTTTGGATGAAATGTTACTTAAATTTCTTCAACTAAAAAATTATTTTTAATTGTTTCTCCTCTGCTAAGAAAATCCTCGTTCTTATGAATTGACTATAACAGCTTTTCACCAAGTCTCCACATTTTGCCAGAAGAGACAAGCATGCTGTGTAAAACTGCTCAGTAATTTCATTCTTACAGAAAGTGGAGAAAGAAAAAAAAATTGCACTTTATACCTTGCATTCTTTTTGTAATATTATCTGTGAATCTAAGCATGTTTTCTTTTTTTTTTTTTTTTTTTTTTTGACATGAACATGGTTCCCTGCTGACTCATCTTTTCAGTTGACATATTTGAAAATTGTATTTTAAACATTGTCAAAACTTCCTGCATTTCTAAAACTTATTGTGCTCTAAATAAATAAACATATAGGTGGATGAGGGGTGGACATACACTTATAGAAATACTCATGGGATGTCTATACTTTAATCATCCTACTTCAATATTTTATATTTGTGCTAGACTGATTTGTTTCCTTTAATCCCTTTGTGAAGTAATATATTGCAGATCTTTTTACTTCCTGCTGTGCCTACTACTAAATACCACAATTTTTCTTCTAACTTTCTGTTTTCTGTAAGGATTATCCTACCCAGGTTTTCTTGCTTTCTGATTTCATACTGCCCATGATTTTTTTTTGCAGCCATACTACAGCATTGTTAAAATATCGTAGACTCATGTTCTTAAAGAACAAAACAAACTGAAATAAGCCCTTTAACAAATATTTAACCTTTTGATAATAATGATCCTACTTTTCAGATTACTTTTTCCCATCTTTCATTTGCCCCTGTGCCCAGAGGTGTGGTAAAACCACCCACCTAGGAACAGACACAACCACGTTCACACATCCCAGCAGATACGCAGTGAACTGAGGGAGATTTCAACCAGAATATAACCCTGCTGATACAATGATGAAATTATATTTGAATCAGGATTTTCTGAAGTTTCTGCCTGCAGACAGTGTTTCCAAATTTACTGCAGAGCACCTTTTTGTGTGTGCACTTTAAACCTAGAATTTCATGGGTTTCTGTCATTGAAGAAATGTGTGCCTGCTTAGGCATTCTCTTCTCTATTAGATATCCTCATTTACACTGTTATCTGCTGGCCCAAACACTTTATGCAGCTTCGTCATGGGTCTCAAGCAACTGCAGTCTTATTTGACTAGAGCATTTTAGGGAAGCTAAGAAAATAGAACATTATCCGTTGTTTCAATTATGAACAGCAGAAGAGCTGTGCCCACAAAAGGGCAGCAATAGGTTTTTTTTTTCACTGATGAGATGAGGTTTGAGCTTATTGGTGGTAAATGTACATCTGTGATATTTTCCAAGTGCAGCTTTAGCTTAACTACCCCTCCCCAGTCGCAATACCATTTTGCTTCTGTAATCATTTTCTCCAGGCACTCCCTGAGAGGTAAAACCCTATCCCCTCCTGGGCTGAAGTAGCTGCCATGCTAAGAATTCCAAGGAGATGCCATCCCAGATGTTTAACTTGACACAGTTCTGTTGTTGCTTTACTTTTGCTGCTTTCCAGCTCTTTTGGAATTTTCTTCTCAGAAGAAGCCTTGCTTTTTGTTGTTTCTGTACACCAGATGGAACTAGGATGTGAAAATCAGCATTTTGAAAAATTAACTCTGCTCAGTTACTTCACTGGGTATATTCATAGAAGTGCAGAATCATAGAATGGTTTGGGTTGGAATGGACCTTTAAATGTCATCCAGCTCCAAGCCTGCTGCTCCAGGAAGGGACATGTCTCCCAGGTGAAAGCATTGGTGTTCCCAATGCCCACACTGGCAGTGTGGCAGAGCAGCCAAAAGGCTGGGTCCTGCGTGGTGCAGGGCACCTTCAGCTGTCAGCAGTCAGACTTGCAGCAAGCTGCAGGGCACTCATGCAGGTGAAGGCTATGGAATACAAGTCTTATAAGGAGTGGCTGAGGGAGCCAGGACAGTTTAGCTGGGAAAGGAGCCTCATGGGGAAACCTTACTGTTCTCTGCAACTGCCTGATAGGAGGTTATGGCAGTTTGGGGGTTGGCCTCATCTCCCAGATAACAAGGACAAGAGGAAATAGCCCCAAGTTGAATCTGGGGAAGCTGAGATGGGATAATAGACAAAACTTTCTTGGTTGAAAGTTTGTCAGGCATTGGAAAAGCCGTCCCAGGGAAATGGCTGAGGCACCATCCCTGGAGGTATTTGTAAGTTGTGTAGATGTAGCACCTAGTGACATGGTTTAGTACTGGAATTGACAGTGCTTGGTTTACATTTGGATTCTGTGATCTTAGAGGTCTTTTCACACCTGAATGAGTCTATGATTTGACCCTAAATGTTATGTGCTGCAAGGCTGGGGCCCGACAGAGCTATTAGGAAATACTGGTTTTCTTTCCAAAGTCTTTATTTCTTGCTTACAATGGTTTTTTTTTGTTTTTTTTTTTTTTTTTATCATGAAACACTTTTTAATTAAAGATAAATAAATGAAAATCTGAAAAATAAAAAAAAATTGAAAGTATAAAATGTTATTCAGTGCACAGCCTTCTAATACATGCAGCAGATATATTAACATTAGTATTCAGATCTGTGGAACAAAATATTTTTAAAGCAACTGAAGAGTTTTTCGTATTATAAATATGTATGACTTTGCGGAACAGTAAGGAAATATATTCTGGTCAAAGCTCTCCTAATGATGAACACTTTAATAAAACTTACAGCATTTTTCTACAAGTGCTATAAATTATCCACTTTAAAATTAGATAAACACTATTTGAGAAATAATTATGGGTATATGTTCACCAGATTAGAGCTGTAGGACTGAGAGATAAGGGCATTAGGTCAAGTCTTTCAATCTGCCTCCAGATACTCACTTCCCCTATAACACCTATAAGCACATTATGGCAACAGAATCTCAGTGTTTAGAAAATTCTAATTCATTCCCACTCTCTTGCTGCTAGACAGTCATTCTTAGGCAGTGTGTACAAAAGCACAAACACAGAATTTGAGTATACTCACAGCATTCTTCTTTTGCCACTTACTGCCACCCATACTTCTTCTGCCTTGACTTCAGGCTGCCTGCTGAAGAAAATCAGCATGCAAGACTCATCAAGCAGCTAGTAAATGTTGATTCAGACTGCAGTATTTACTTAATAATAGCATTGCTTTATCCTTGCTTTTAAGTTAATCACAAACAAACCTCCTTCAATCCTTGCCAGGAAGCCTCCCATAAGTCCACTGCAAATCATAGACATAATCTGTGTAAATAATTAATCTGCTTGAATCTTATGCCAGCAACACCTGCACCAACACTGATTACCAGATATGTAATTACATTTTGTTTGTATTTAAATAGATTTGCCTCTGCTTTCTGCAGTGGAAAGTGTCTCACCTCCCCAGTGATTAAGGGCAGAATTTCTTGACCTCCATTTGGTTCCCTGATGTGAGTGGTCACTGAGGCAAATAAAAGTGATGTCAGACCATGAGGTTGTACCTTGTTTACTTCCCTCTGAAGTTAGAGGTCAGTGTGTTGATCAACAAGGGACAAAATAAACATCTCACAAGCTCAAGAAATAACAAAAAAGGGGATTGTTCTTGTGTGACTTCGCAGTGTTTTCCATTGACTCAGAAATTGCCGCATATTTGACTTCTGTGGTGGGTTGACTTTGGTTGGTGCCCACCAATCTGTATTGTTTCTTCTTTTCTTAGCAGTATAGAGGGGAGAAAATATGATTGAGAAAAGCCTTGTGGGTCAAAATAAAAGCAATTTATTAAAGCAAAAGCAAGGCCACATGCAGAAACAAAGGAAAACAAAATATTTATTCTCTGCTTTCCATCAGCAGGGGCCCACTTCCGTGGAAGCAGATGTTGGAAGACAAACACTCTAAATAACAAATTTCTGCGTCTTTCCCTTCCCTTCTCTTAATGTCTATTTGGGTTTTTGTGGGTGTTTTTTTTTTTTTTCCCTGAGCAGACATATGCATATATACATCACATTGTTCATTTTGGGCCAGCTATCCTGGCTGTGTTCCCTCCCCCTCCCAATTCACTGGGCAGTGTGGAGTTAAAGGTTGGACCCAATGGTAGTACAGGTCTCTCCATCCAAAACGATTCTATGATTCTGTGATCCTATACAAAGTGTTCTGCTTAGTAAATCAGTACTAGTTAATTTTACTCACAAACCCGTACAGCCCACTGCTTTTGTTCTGCCCTACTTCAGCATTTTTTTTCTGTTGTTCCAGGCCATCTGTTCACAACATCTTTCATGAGAGGCAGGAGACCAACAAAGCATGTTTGCTTCTGTATGGTTACGGATCTTGTCTACAGCACTTGTCTGTGAAAGAAAATTTTTCAAATTAAGAAAAACTAATACCATGACTTTCACTGTTATTTCAGACTCATATGTAATGATTTGGGGCCATCTTTTCTTTAGGCATATATTTTATCTTTCTCAAAAGTTTGAAATTGTACTATGTAACAATATTGTATTTTTCCCCATTTCAGGTGATTGCATAAAGCAAAGGGATAAGCTAGATAACTATGAGAACTGTATATTTCCACACAGATTATACAGAAGACCTTAAATTCCTCTGCTCTAGACAAAGGCAGACCAAAGCAAACTAATTTATAGTTATGGGATTAGAAATATTCTGAAGCAATGACATAAACAAAATCCAGGAGAATACAGGCGAACAAGGATATCATTAAACAGTATTTTGGACTGACAGTAATGAGCGGCAGAATTTCATATAATTCAGAAATATTGTTAAGCAAAACAAAAATTTTCCTCTGACAAGAGAAGGTCATATATGTCTTCATTACCCTAAGTACTCTGAAGAAAGGTAAGTATTACTCTCTGGAGTAAACCACTTACTGGATTCCAGTGTGGCAGTTTATCTCTGCTAAAGATATTTTATCGAAATGTTGCCATCTAAAGTCTAAGCATTCATAAACAACTGTCCTTAGTAAATCCTTAACATCCTCTGACAAAATAATCAAAATACTTGTTGTGAAGAAGGATGAAAGAGAGCCAGTGGGATTAGAAATACACAGTCAAAATGGCTGTGATTAATTCTTCCAGCTGAAGAAAACATGGCAAGGCAGACCTTACATTAGAGTGTGCAAGGAAAGAAAAACCAAGTCAGACAAAAGTGAAAATGGAAGGTTGTAATTCGAGTGCCATTTAAAAAACCCACTGAAATAAAGCTATGCAGGGAGAAGAAAAAAAGACCAAAAGCGCAGAAATGGAACGGCAATGTGATGCCCTAAGTTTTAGCTTTCATACTATCCAGATTCTGTACTGCATTAGTATGTTACTTTGAACTTCACACAGAGTTCTCCTCAAGGTTTAGTTAGACAAAACAATCTTTTTCCAGCCTGAGAACCAAGGACACTGTTGAAGCTTCAGGTCCAAAAGGTGTAAACAACAGTGAACTGAGGAGAGCAGACTGGGAGGATGGGACTTCATAACCTGAAGCTGTAATTGGACAATTAGCCCCAATATGGAAGTGCACCAAAACTCAAAAATTGTAAAAACTTGTGACTCATTGTCCATCTTGGGTGGAGCCACAGCCAGGCTCTTGTACTGCCTAAGGTGTATCCTTTGATGGCCTGTTGAATAAATACCTCCTTTATTCCTTTAACACTGTATAGCCTCTCAAGATATCAAATATGTTCTGTTACTTTGATTCCAGCATGCACTCACCCATGAATACTGAATACATAACAATCAATAGCTGAAAGGGAGGAAAATTGCAAGCATACCGCTGATGCAAAACAACATTCAAAGTAGTTCTAGATCAGTCTTCCTTGGAGGCTTTGAGCCATCTCATACTTACCCATGAGGCAAGAATGAGACCATGCCAGAATTAGTGGCTGCAGGTGCAAACACACTGGCTGCTGACAGCGTGTTAGCTATCCCTAACTCGGGGTAGTTTACAGTTTCCAGACAGGATTAAATTTTTAAAGCCCGTTATAGCACTTAAATTTTGCTTCATTGTTTCCAGTAAGTACAGACTTTCTCTGTGTTGAATAACTGTTAGAGTCCCAGTGACCCAGATGGATTTATAAGCTTTTGCTTCTAATGAGGACTACATTTTTCATCTGCTGTTTTAAGATGTAGCAGAGCCATCTCTTTCCTCACTGTTGAATACACTCTAGAACAACGTAGCATACTGATGCAAAATCTGTAAAGACTGTTCTCACACTGGAAAGACATGGATTATATAAAAGAATTAGAATAAAATGTTCCATTTTTCTTTTAAGTCCAACATTAAATGTATCTAATTTATTATAAAACCTATCAAGTCTCTATGGAATATTGCAGCTTTCTGGGCCACAAGCATTTGTTCCTGGCTTACATCTAATTTTTCCTCTAACAATATCACCAGGCCCTTTCCTGCAGGACTATTCTCAATCCAGTCATCACAGAGCCTCTACTGATATTGTGGACTTACCTCACCTAGGCACAGGACCTTTGCCTTTGTTTGTAATTGGCTTTGTTGAGCTTTAGGAGGGTCACGTGGGCTCACTTTTCAGACATTTCAAGGTCTCTCTGGAAAACATCCTTTCTCTCCAATGTATCAACTACACAGCTTGATGACATCCACAAACTTGCTGAACATGCATTCAGTATAATTTTCTGTGTCATCAATCAGGTTATGTAAAAATATTTATTAGTTCCAATATGGACCCCTGAGTGACACCAGTCCCTAATGGTTGCTACCTTAAGATACAGCTATTTAGTTAAGGTATCAGAAATTTAGATGTGGCCATCCATCAATTACAAATCTCTGCAGTTCAGAGGTAGGGACCATGTCCAAGGCCTAGCAGAAGCCCAGACAAAAGACATCTGTAGGAGTTCAGTTGTCCTCCAAGGTAGAAGGCTACTCAATTAGTCATGGGGTGAAGCCATGCTGGCTTTCTCCAGTCTTTCATATGCATTGATATTTCTTCCAGCAAGATCTCTTCCATGATGATAATGGCCACAGAGGGGAGGCTGATTGGTCAGTGTTTCTATCATCCTCCTTTTTACCTCTTTCAAAAAGAAATGTGATGGTTCCCTCATTTCAGATCACTGGGGATTTCACCTAGCTTCCCTAATAGTAACAACATCTCTGTCCATGTCATATTTCCATATTTTGGCTAACAAAAAAGAATAGTTGATCCCTCAGATTTCCTGGAGAACTGAGGGCAAGGAAATAAGTGTTCAGGATTGGCCTTCTTTAAAGAAAAAAAAAAAGAAAACCAAACATGAAAGTAAAAATCTAAATTAAACTCTAATAAAGAATTAGTAATTGTTTTCCAGTTAAATTTGTGAATGTGTACAGCATTAAGCTAAGTAGAAAAAATATTATTGTCAATCTAATCAGTGAAAATGATAAAGGTATGCATACGTTTTATACACATGCAGATACACACATAATTGTATACACAGAGTTGCATACAGACACACCGATGCTTACACAGAGACATTTAACACACCTTGTCCATGTAGATGTGCAAAGAGAAGTGGAAATTATGAGAATCATATGCAATTTCAGCCTGCATGCATTTGCATGTCTTTGTAGACACTGTCCAGGTTATAAGAAACAACTCACTCCTCATTACACTCATTAATTACTTAGCTTTTTAGGGGTACATTTTGTATGATTTACTGATGATGCTTTTTTCATAAGTTGTTCCATCCTCAGTCTTAGAAAAGCAAAAAACTGAAAATTTTATAGACTCAGCTGACAATAAAGAGGGTTTTCTATATGCTGCCCTTTAAGCTGAAGCACCCACATGTGCACCAGGAGGGACATGAGGATTTAACACATCTTTCCTAGGGACAGCAGATTTCAGAGAATGAAAGAGCAACTGAGAAATTTCCAATAAGCAGCAAATACATTACAATGAGAGTGATTCTCTGCCCAGGTTTCTGCCATAAAGTTAATTCATTTCAGTATATGTGATAACGCTTGACAGCAATAGAATTCCCACTGCAGTTTTGAGTGGAATATAAAGGTGCACAGACACACACACACACACACAATGCTTCATAACAGGTTTATGAATATTGAGACATGCTGCCTCACCAAATCATATAGAGCTTTTCCTTATAGAAGTTCTCTCACTGTCTGTTTAAGAAAAAAAGAAAAGGAGTTTTGTTATAAAAGCCTTGTTCAGCTTCATATGGAAGATGATCCTAAGTGCTGAGGGAGAAAACTGCTACTAGAAGTAAAGATTTTCTGTTTAAATATCTGATGTATCTCACTCTCAGGTACAACTGTCAGAGTTGAAAATGACAATTGAGTCAGTTATAGACAACCATGACAGGGGCAGTGTCTGTGAGTTTAACATTATGAGCATCCTCACAGCAAAAAGTCAGATGCATGTTATAAAGGAGTCAGTATTTCTGTTATGTAAGATTTTCCTAAAAATCTCTTCCAGTTCAGCTGAAAAGCTAAACATCTGAAATTTATAAGTGAAAACAATGTAAAGAAATTTTTTTGATTTGTAAAAATCTTATTTTTTAAAGCTAGTTCATCTTTTTTTAAAATGTAATTAATATCTAGCTCTAATCTAGGAAACTACTTGAACAACCCTAAAACGATGAAAAACAAATATTTTAGAAGTTTTAAAGATTTTTCAATACCTTCAGAAAATATTTTTAAAGCAGTGCTTTCCTGTTAAGAGCTTTGAAATTACCTTCATTGTTAAAAAAGTTTTTGTAATAAGAAATCCTTGAGGGACAGATCACATAAAATGATTTGTGTGTATATTGCACTACTATTTTGTATTGAGATTTTCTTGCAGAATGCATTCTTAATTTTTATCTAGCTACTATTTTTCTTCTTTTAATAACTTTCAAAATAATGTTAATAATTTTTCAATTCGGGAGAAGAAAAATCTGTAAAATAAGGATATTATTGCCAGTATCTAGCTCTTCACTTGGTCTTCCAATTTCCAATGCTGGATATCAGAATAAAAAAAAAGAACCTCAAGAATGTTAAAAAACAAAGGACAACTGAAGCTTTGAAGAGGTTAATTTGCAGTAAAATTATGTTTTGATTCAAACTTGTCTTTGATGTTTTGTCTAATAATGTATCCATTACTATTTTTGAAAACGTATTTAAATGGAGCATAATCTTTAACGTACATTTGTACATTATCATATGTAATGTTCATGTATGATTCTATAGAGCAGTACATGCATATTCCTATATATGAAACATGTCATTAGCATAGTTTTTCTTTTCAAGAGGGTCCTTTTTGGATAATAGCTGGTTACTTACATGTAAGAACTGAGAGCATGAATACATACATCCCTTTTACTATCATGTTTGCTAAGAAAGTGTAAGGAAATAATTTACAGAGTTATCTGCATATTTGTTTAGTCAGCATATAGGTATTCAGTTATGATACTTATTGGAAAACAGAAATAGCAATAATTATTTTATTGGTATCCAAGGAAAGAACCAAGAAAATGGAAGGTCTTTTCCAGGAGAAAAATCAACCAATCAACACAGAGAGGGGGGACATGAACTGAAAAATAAAAATTAAAAATATTGGAGCCTGCAAAATCTCTCTGGCAAAGGATCAGGATGCAAATGAAACAAGAAGCAATGCTCAGAAGAAATGAGCATCTTGTTAAGCATGTTGAGTGTAACAAAGTCAAGAGATGAAAGCTTTTCCTGAAAGCAAATTCTTAGTATTAAGGTATAAAAGTAGATTCAACTTTTAAACACGAGCATGAGGAATGGCCCTTGAACTTGGAATCAAATCTTGGTTAGCAAAGACATTGCATTAACCATCACTATTCAAGTCTCTCACCTTGAAAATGAAAACAACATGAACTTTCTCCACAGCTCTCCAGCAAGGTAGCATGCTACTAGAGAAGATCTATGGCCTGGTATCAGGCTTATATGACTTCTGCTTTGAAAGTGGAAGACTGAGCTGTTCTGCAGAAATTAAATGAAAAGACAAATGTGGATAGGATGTTCAGCGCTGCAGGTGAAAGGCTACACTTCAATTTGGCAAAATATGTTTAAATTAGGCCTTATAATAGGTTGGTTCCCCATTATTTTGTGCCATTAATTTGGTTTTAGAAAATACTTTAAAACACCTTCACTTGTGAAATCTTTCACAGACAGCTGATTGTCTCCCTTACCGAGAATGGGAGGCAAAATGTCAAGAAGAGCAGGTATTACCTTAACCTTGTGTTGCACTGATCAGAACTTGTCTCAAAGTCAATGATTGCAACTTGCTCAGAATAACCTGATGACTCAGTCTCTCAGAATGCTAATCTTCAAATTCAGTGCAGGCGACAAGGGGATTAAAGCCACATTCAATTGTAATGAGATCAATCATTAAAGGCAAAACAGAGTCCATTGACATGAGATGTCTAGCATGTGTAAATGCTTTTACTTTAAAATTTTCATTAGGGCAAGGATTTAGAATCATTGTTCTTTCATTATATATTGCCTATTATTTTCATCTTATTCTTATTAGATTCCTAATAAAGCTCTCAATTTTCTGCAGATACTTGCATTGGAGCTTCAATTTACACAGACACCAAGGTTTTTTTTTTTTGTTTGGCTGGTTTTAACGAGAAGAGGAATTTGACTGCATAGCCTCTTCCTATTATTCTTCTGATTTTTTTCCTTTTGAAAGTTTGAAAAGATTGTCTCATTCTGAAACTTGCTTTTTCCTGCTTTCTGTAAGAAATAGAACTAGAGATCCTTGTTCCCCTCAGAATTATTCTTTGTGTCTGGCCAATGCATTTACAAACTGGATTGGGCACATGCAGTCTGATTCTGGACGGTGCTCCCCTCCTGCTCTGCTCCCCCAGCCTCCCAAAACACCCGGAAGTCAAGAGAAGTGAGGAGCTTTGCTCCTTTGAAATTTTTTTTTTTTTTTTTTTTTTTTTTGAGTAAAGTATAAGTAAGCTATCTTCAAATGCTACTGTATGTTTCACTTTGCTTTGTACAATTAATTTGGAGAAAGTTACAACATTTCATTCCAGAATGTAAGCTGTTAATTTATTTGGGAGGGGAATAGCAAAGGATACTCTACATGAGTAATTAGCTGAAAGTATGTACTAAAGGCAAACAAATAGAGAAGCAACAGTGCCAAATTGTGCAGGATTCCCATTCACATTGTCTAGGGAGAGCAATACAGTTTCTAAATGCACAGCTTTTGACCAAGTCTTTCTATAGTCACAAGAAACTAATTATCATTTAAGTCACACAGCAATTTTTTTTAATCGTTGAAACTGAGAAACAAACTGACAACAGTATACGAAACATGAGTAACAACTACAGAAATTCAGTTCTACAGTATCTTTACTAAAAAATACTTACTTTCCATTTTCTTGCTACGTTCTCTCTTCCTTTTCTTGCCTCTGCTGTATATACAAACATATCTTTTGCATTTGTGGATATATGTCCTCAAAAATATGTTTTGAAGAGTGTTAAATGAATAACAAGGGCAGGATTCTAAGAAATTAAAGGTAAACTACATGATCTTTAGGAGAGTTAAAGTAATCAAGACAGGCTTCAGCACTTGAAATAAAATAGTGTTGTAATATTTTCCCTGTTTCAATGCATGTGAGTTGGCTCAATAGCAAGTTATAGTTCTTAATTCCAGCATTCTTTAAGACTCATCTTGACTTCAGTGTTACATTGCAACTTTAGATTTATTACTCCTACATAACAGTACAAAATTGCTGTAATTACAAATACATATGCTTTCAGATACTCCCTCTCTCACACAGCCTCCCTGGGAGGTTTTAAAGAAAAATAGCTAATAAAATAGGTGAGTGAATACTGTAGGATAGTTGTCACATGACAGAACTGAAAGTATAAGCAGCAAATTCACTACTGAAGTACATGACTCTTCTGATGTTCAACGAATGAGACAATTTCTCCTTATTTACCCTTGATGGAGTCTAAGACATCAAAACAGAAATGAAAAGTAAAAATCCAGAAATTACACAATTTTTAGAAGTGAGAAGTGTTTAATAAGAAGAGATTTTTAGTTGCAAGTTGTCTGGTTTTCCTGTCTTAAGTATAGACTCCATAAAAAGTTAATGCTTTCTCAGATAGTTTCCTGAATTTTGTTTCTGTCTCAGCTGAACATTACTGAGGCAAAGTGGGGAAGAGAGGAGAGACATGCAGAGGGGGAAAGACATCAAGAGAAGAAATCACTTCTACTATGGAGTGATTACTAAGCCAAGTGCCAAATATTCATAACACAAAACATAGACTGTTGCTGTAATGTCATAATTATCAGCTGGAATCTTGCCATACAATATGTAAAAATAGCCATGTGCCATCTGGTAACCATTTATTCTCAGGCAAAAGGGAAATTAAGGACTATGCCAAAGTTAGTCCCACAGCCTTGGGACAGTGTCAGAACAAGCATATACCACTTGTTTGTATATTTTTTTCCTAGGCATGTCCCTTGATATTAACATAATAACTCAAATAAAAAATTCTTATGTTCTAGAATAGGTCTTTCCTAAGGATCTAAGGCAGTTCATAAAAAGAACAGGACATTCATATTGACAGCTACTAACTGTATTTCTTTGGACTCCAGCTTTCACTCTCCTTTCCTGTTTTGAGTGTACTGTTGCAGTGATGTTTTCAGTGTGGCTCAAGGATGCCAGCTCTTAATAAGAAAATCAAAACTTTAAAAATTGAGTTCATTTTGTTTTTATATATGCTAAGTTACAGATGATCATGCATGCAAATTTCCTAACTTAATTCATGTTTATGACAGTATTTAACATGTTTTCTGCTGCATCTGAGCAGTAATATATTTCTTAATTTTTATAAACTATATAGTCTTTCCAAATACATTCATTTTGTTTGTATTTACACATTTTGCTAGGCATTGTATAATTTTTACTTTAATTGATTTATATATTGCTTTTTCATTTGCATTCAGGTGAACAGGACAGGAGGACAGTCAAGAATAATAAATGTTGATGTAATCTTTCAATTACTAGCAACATACCTTTCTCATTAGCCAGAAATTACTTGCAGAATGTATGTTAACACCTTAATATAGTTGTACTACTCCAAACCTTCATCTAATTTATGTTTTCAGGGGATAAAACCTTTCATAACTTAACTCACGACAAATTTTCTGTGACTAACTGCTCTAATTGCACATGTGACTAAATTCCTGCATCCTAAGTGCATTGGTTTCATGACAACCCAATTCTGCAAGTGTTGTTTCTGTCATTTCCCAAGAAGCCATCCAGTATTACAATCCTGAAGACTGCCATGTCTTGAAGAAGTTCCATTAATTTTGCTTAGTTTTATGGCTTTCATTATTTGTATACAAGGTCTTATTGTCACAAGCACAGAGGAAAATCACAGGTGAGGCATTTTCACTTACAGTGGTTTCCAAACATGACTTTGGTGGAAATGTGTGTCTTGTCCAGGGACCTTTTGCCTGTCTCTTGCTTCCCCTGTCTGCAAACAGAGTGAGAGTTTTACCAGTCTTGGGTGATAGCTAAAGCTAAATTCTTTCTCCTTGAGTTCAGGCTGAAAGAAGTGCTGCTTTGGCACAGCCCACGGTACATCACGGGCCATTATTAGCCAATGTAGTCCCCAAACGTATGGATTCAAATGCAAGCAGCTCCTTTGCTGATACTTGATACAGGTGACTGAGGGACTGGTTACTGAGATGGATTTTTCAGAAAAGTTTGTCTACACCAGAGTGTTTAATGTAAATAAAGTAACCCCCACAATACTTACAACAAAGATTTTTCAGAAGCAGAAAGATTCCAAGTCCTGTGAAAACAAGGAGTACTCACACTGCTTTTGCTCTCTGGTTGCCTATCACTGCCCCGCAGTACTTCCACCTTATTTAAAGCAGTATGTAGACATCTCATGGTTTCTTCATTTTTTCTTTAGAGGCCAGAAATTGTAGATTTCTTAAATTTGAAAAAAATTTCCTGAATTAATAGCCCATACTCCATATGAGAAAGATCTTATAATGCCCACAAGTCTCAGAACTGCTAGGGACTGTCCTGTGGGATCAGTCTTGCTTCGTCTGCCTGGAATTTTTCTGACCATACTGTGTTCTGCACTGAATTGAAGGTAACTCTTGCCATTCGAATCAGAGTTTCACTGTATGGCTAGGGATAAGGTGTTTTTTTGCTGTTGGAAAAATCTCAATTTTCCAGGACAGAAGCTCTAATTTTTTGCCTTGATTTGAAGACATAGAAAATTAAATTTCTTTGTGAAGTGTGAATGTTATGGACTGCCATTAAGCTTCCCTTAGCAGACACAGTATCTTGAAATTGTCCGTTGTCTTTTTCAGAGGTAAATTTATTTCTTCCTTGTAGGTTACCACAGTCCTAGAAGTTGCCTGAAAAAGAACAAAAGCCCTACTACTTCCTTTTTCATGGTTATCCCAATATTAGTTAGGCCACCAACATTATTTCATGGCTAGGTACTAAAGGAATACCACTACATTAGGTACAAATCTGCTGCTTAAAACAAAGATACATGTTGAAATTAACTATACCTCAGGGAAAGTTTAAGGGGGAAATGATACCTTGTCCTTTTTATTCTGGTCAAATACCAAATATTTTGACAGAAATATCAGTATTTCCCTTACAAAGAAATATTGGCCAAAGCAAAGAACTCCTGAGATAATTGGACAGAACAATAATTACCTTTTAAAGTATCAGTGGCTTAATTTTCAAAACAAACTCACTTTTTTATTTGCACCTATCATGGGTGACAAGAAATGAAACACCACCATTTCACCAACCACCACCCAAAAAGAGAGGGAATACGCCAACATTATTCTTTCATGAAACAACACTGTATTACCACCAAAATGAAAATTTCTTTGACATGAAATGACATAAAAATATTTTCCAAAAATATATTAAATATTAAAACACATTTCATATTTCTCTCTATAAGAAACAAGGATCTTTGATATTTTTAAAGGCCAAAAATATAAGCCTTTCTCATGCAGTCATTATTAAAATTGAGGCAATAGTAAACTGATGGAAATCTCACTTTTGTCACCCTTGTTACTCAGTTTACCATACAAGTCACAGGCATTGCTCTCAGGTTGAGATGTAACTATATTAGATGGGATTTTCCAAGTAGACTGTGCTACTTACAATTTAAAGGAAAAATTAGATTTTCAAAGGGAATTTAAAAAACCGCACCACAGTTTTCCATCACTTTTGACAAGATACCATATTAAGCAGAGGAAGATGTCAATCACTGAGCATGGTTTGCAGGATCTTGTGTATAACAGGGATGGAAAGGTGTTGTGCTAGTCCTTGAAGACTTCTTCCCTCTCAAACTGCAAAAGATGATTTCTGGCTGGTGTTAGAAAATGAATCATAGTAGAAAACTACCACCTCCAAAGAAAACCAGCAGAAAAAGGTGCTGGAGAACTTGGAGACCCAACTGAAAATTCATAATCTTCATTTGAATTTGCTTGCAAGAAATCTTTTGACTATCACTCAGTAGTACATTTATGAGAACCAGAATAGCTTGACTTGAAAGCCAGATGCATTTTGTAGCTCCTCTGCAAGTTTCAGCTTTTGGCCTACATCTTTAATATTGTAAGCACTTTTTTGGAAACAGAATACAAATACATTCTTCAGCATATTAAGAGAAAAGGGAACTCACTAATGAAAGCAATGAGTATGATGTATATTTTTTTTAAAGTAGGCCTCAGGTAAAGGTAATAAGCATTTATAATCAATTTAAAAGTATAAAGCATTTCATAAATATCTTCTATTTATTGCTCATTTATGGACAGAAAATTTTTGCTAACAGTCTTCCTTAAAGTAATCTTGGATAATTTTAGGTCCAAAAAAAATAAAACACAGACAAGAAGTCATAGGTAGGTAGCCACTTAGCTAAGAATCAAGCTGCTTCATTGTTCTGCGGAAGCTAATATCTTTGTCTTATAATATTATATCTAATAAAATATTATGTCTTTGTCTTACCAGACAAAGATACAACTTCAAAATTTTAAACATGGAAGAAATCTGTGTTTTGCTGACACTGTCCAAGAGAGAGTGGTGAACTTCCCCTTCAAGGCGTAGAGGCTTGGTCATGTTTCTGTCTAGAAGACCTCCATTTGCATTACTGTGTTAAATGTGTCCAAGCTGGCATGTCTCACTTCTCAAGAGGGCTCAGACATTGAGGTCTGGTGCTTTGCTGATTTATTTTATCTGCTATCTCACATCCACCCATTCAGCAGCAAATGCCCACACAAGAAATGCTTGGGTAAACTAAGCTCCTAAGGATGACATCTATTTCATTTATTTTCTTCCCAACATTCCAATATTTAGACCAACATGTATTCCTATAGATACTAGGTTTTTGCATTGTAATTTCTTTTCTAATTCCCAAAAATTAAACCTATTTACAGGAATTTGTTAACTACTAGAGTTTTATTCATGTCTCTTTCCAGAAGCCTCTCCAGTCCTCTCAATATTAAAACCCCCATTGCTCTCTACTGACTGAAAAGAGCTCTGTATATTTGATTTATGTGCATGGTTTAGGTAATGGGGAGACTACAGGGGTGTCTTCTGTAACCAGATGCCAGAAGCATTCCCTCATATCAGAGAGGACCAGTGCCAGCTGGGTCCAAGACACTGGCCAAGGCTGAGTCAGTCAGCAACCATGCTGGGATAAAATACTTAAGAAGGAAAAAATAGAGCTGAACAACTGCAACTCTGGAAAAGGAGGGGGAACATGTGAGAGAAGAAACTCTTCAGACACCAAGGTCAATGGAGAATGAGTGGCAGGAGATGCTCCAGGTGCCAAGGCAGAGATTCCCCTGCAGCCTGTGGTGAAGATGATGGTGAGGCAGCCCATGGAGGTGCCTGGAAAAACAGAGATCCATCCACTGCCCACACAGGACCCCAAAGCAGGTGGATGCCTAAAGGAGGATGTGACCCGTCAGGAAACCCATGCTGGAGCATGCTCCTGTCAGGATCTATGGTCCTGTGGAGAAAGAAGCCCATAGAGCTCCCAGAGAGCAGGTTTGCTGGCAGGACTTATCTCATGGGGGAGCCACACCAGAGCAGGCTATCGCTGCAGAGTTGATCCCATGGAAGGGACACATGCTGAGGAAGTTTGTGAAGAACTGTGGCCTCTGGAAAGGACTCACATTACAGAGGTTCATGGAAGACTATTTGCTGTTGGAGGAACTTGACACCTGGTCAGGACAAGAGAATAAGAAGGGAGTGGCAGAGACAATACCTGATGAAGAGACCGCAGCTCCTGTTCCATGTCCCCCTGTAGCGCTGGTGGGGGAAGAACAGAGAATTGGGGGTGAAGCTGAGTCCAAGAAGAAGGGAGGGGTGGGGAAGAGGTGCTATAATATTTATTCCTATTTCTTATTTTCCTAATTCGACTTGATTAGCAGTAAATTATATTATTTTCCCCATGCTGATTCTGTTTTGCCCATGACAATTGGTGACTGATCTCCCCCCGTCCTTATCTCAACCCAGGAGCCTGTCTTCATATTTTTCCCTCTGTACAGGAAGAGATTGAGAAAGTGTCTTGCTCGTGCACCTGGAAGACAGCTGAGGCCAACATCACATTTTAGGGACGATGGAGCTGCAATTTTTTACAGTATGTCACCTTAGCTATGTCTTTTTTTTGCATAGTTTCATCACTGGATGCTTAGTTTACATGAATGTTCTTAAGAAGCAAACTGCATATTTGCCATCCCTTTCATTCTAATTAAATAATAGAATATTGACAAACATATGGTAAATTAAAAGACCAGTACATAGATTGGGCTATTCAACTGCAAAAGACCATAGCAGCAAATATTTTCATATTATGAAGCAAGAGCATCATTCGTAAGGAGTTGGGTGCAACAAAAGCAAAATATTTACATTCATGGCAATCTACCTTCCACTAAGTTACGATCAAATTTGATATATCAGCCTTTCTTCAAGAAAATCTTTATCAAATTTGTTGTTCTGCTTGAATATACAAGAGATTAGCAAGTATAGGAGACTGGAATGTTAATGGTTAATGACTCAAAACACTTGGCCACATGCAAAAGCAGTGGGTGCTTTTCTGAAGATATGCAATGCAAGTGCCTTGGTGCAGAGGGGCTGCACACACCCAACACCAGAGGTTACTAGCTGGTATCATGCCACTGTCCTCCATTATGTAACTGGCTCAGGTGTGGAAACTTCCCTGGGAAGTACTGGCACATTAACAGATGCCCTGAAGGAATTCATCCCTCCTAGTGGGTAAATTTGTGTCGACTGTGCTGATGTCAGAGGCTGAAAAGGGGCCCTGAAAGTGCCCCATGACCCACAGCAATAAATCATACAGTGTAAACTCCACACCCCAGGGGAGGTTCTTGGGTGTTCCCATCCAGCCTGAGCATACAGTGTTCCCATCCAGCCTGAGCGTACATTAGCCCACTAAACTTTGTGTTTCGTAGGTTTCTCCCAGCCCAAATGGATCACAATCACAACCATTGTCTTGACCTACAAACACTGAAATTGCAACAATCATCTAGTCACTGGATCCATGAGTGGTCACTTTATACCTTTCTACCCTTTCTTTGAAAATTAGCTTAGCCAACTTTAACTTACCCAGACAATGAGGCTTTTACTAGGGCGTTGAATGGAGATTTTTGCTTTAGTTCTCTAATATATTAACCTGTGCAGGATACCACATCAGTAAATTATGTCTAGGTGTTCAGATTAGTGTAGAAGGATAAATCATATTGCTAGGCTTGCTGACATGGCTGCTTATAAGAATTTGTACTGTGTACAGTCTGTTTGTTGCTACAGTTGTTCAGCATAAAAAAAGAGCCCTTTCTATTTCATAACGAAAATGAAAAATTTCTGATAGTGTGAAATGATTCAGTCCATGTCAGAATAAAATCATTGCAATTTTTTATCAATGTCTGGGGGAGCTACAGACTACTAGATGTACTAGCAATGAAAAGTTCATGAGAACATTTAGAACAACTCACAGTTTGCCTCTTAAGCAGAAATAAACCATTCTGCACACCATATCTGGAATTGTATTTAAGGAGCAGATCATTTATCATTTTGTACACCTCTTCCCTTGACCACTCTACTAGAACAGTGTTTCCTGTGTTGATGGTAAGGTGAAATGTTCCCACGCTTTCTCTGAAATTTAGTTACTTCACAGCTTTATTGTCTGCTTTTCGCTGCATATCAATTAATAAATCAAATCAATAGAAACAGTATTTGTAAGCAATGTTTCAGCCTAGAAGGATATTTTGCTGCAGCTTGAGGGCAAAGATGAAAAACATTTATAATGATTTCTACTGCATAGTGTGATTTAGAGAAAAATAGCACTTATGATTAGTGTGCAAAATTATCTTTCAGCATTATTGTGTATTCAAAATTAAAACATGGAGTAAATAACTTGATTCTACAAAGAGAAACTTTTTCATTAACAAAAGCATCTGTAATATAAGCATCTGTGAATAAGCTTCAGATTCAGAAGAGTATTGAAAGATTTTTAATACTTTTTATACTCTGTCCAATTTCATCATGTACTGATCAATCTCATGCCAGCTTTAGGATTTACTCCATATAATAGTGGCAAAAAAATATATTCTTTATATCCTCTCCCTATGAATAATGATGTTCTATGTTTTCTTTTTTCTTTATTGCAGGCAACAACATGGTAGAGTTTTCAGGGAAAAAGCTCAGAATTTGAAATGTTCTAGAGGTTGCTGTTTGTAATGATATGTGCATCATATGGGTTCTGATGATCACTTTCTGCTGCTGTTGAGAAGTTTCTTAATTCTCAAGAAAAGTACTTTGGACACTGTAGGTAAAGCCAGAAGGTCTCCTGTTGCTGAGATTGCTGCCTTTTATAGGCTTATAAAACAGCAGATCCACAAACATCTGTTGGCAAGCTTTGCCTTGGTGAAAAAAAGAAAACAAAAAAAAAGACCCAACCAACCTCTACCAACCAAAAAAAAAAAAAAAAAAAAACTTTCCAAAAATGTCAAGCATCCAACTAATATTATTATAGTCTAGACTTACATTCATATTTTATGAAGTATCAAAGCTAAGAAAAGAGTTTATGTCACTTGAAAATAGATTCAAAGGATTGGTTAGCCAAACTTCAAATTAAGCCTCAGTGAAGTTTTTTGCCATCTCCATGGTGAATTGTTAAATCACAATAGGACTCACAGACTAGAGTCTCATGACTTGATTAGGGCAGAAAGGCATCTTAAGCAAGCTGATCTAATTGAGATTGCTATTTGTTGGAAACATTAATTGATTTTCCATTTGTCAACAAGGAGCTGCATTAATTTCTGCATGTTAGGACAGAAAAGTTGGCCATTATATGATAATGGCTGTAATGAAAGTGAGGCCATAAGGCACTGGCACTAGGAGTGATGTTAAATCTTTCAAGCCTTTAGCGTTGATCATTTAGGGTGAAAAAGCCTGGTAATCAGGAAGGAGAGACAGTTTTCTTTTGCAGACTGAGAAATGCAGACAGAGCTCACCAAAAGTAAAGCTGAGAAGTAATAAACTCAGTTCCTGGTTAAGGATGCATGCCCACAAACTCCTCCCTGGCCTTCCATGCCCTTCATATACTCTGAACGTGCAAGACCCCATCATCAGTGAATCTAGGGACACTGTCTGAAAAAATGTCAGCACAACTCTTGTACCACTAAAACCTACTATTTACAAGGGTTTTTGTCAGCACTCCAATGGCCAGGCTTTGCTCTGTCTTTACTGCTTTAAGTGGTATGGATATATTGTAACACACATTATTTATGCAGCTGTAGAATGTGCCCACTACACTAACTAAAATTCAGCCTCTTCTTTTCCTGTTGCCACTAATTCTGTCAATAAATAATTGCATGGGTTGTTTGCCTAGATAAGGATCCTCTCTAGGCCTCAGAGTGCTTACACAGCTGGAAAAAGGCTCAGTTAAAAAATCAGGTCTCTTTATTTTTGTGAAGTAGAAGCATTCCTTTCCTCATTTTGAGGATACATGTAGCGAAGAAATGAAAAGTTCACTACTCATTAAGAAATCATTGGGCTCTGGGGTCTCTTTTGGAAGCTAGACTAAGTAATTTAAAGGAATCTCTACTTTGTGCAGTAAAGATTAAAACAACTGGTACAGGTGCAGGAGTTTGTAAGATCCTGGGGAGGGATATGAAGGGGAAAGATTTTTTTTCAAACCCATTAGTGATTTTAAAGGCCAAATCTAAGCATGGGTCTAAGCTTCTGCAAAATTAGTGAGACACTTGACTTCAAAGTGAGAGGGGCTTTCAATTGCAGGTAATTCTTTTGCCTCTAAACCTGTGAGAATGGGGTGAAAGCAAGTGAAGCTCACAGTAGACCAGGGACTGCGCCAGAACCCTTGCAGGGAGCAGAATCTAGGACTGCCCATGCTACCTGAGCAACCAGGTCAAACATGTCCCCAGTAATGAAGATCTATTCATTACTATAACATGCAGCCCAGCACTGTAGATCACTTTCATGGTCTCCAAAGAAGCTGAGCAGTTATCAGTAACATTCAAAAATCCACTGGAAAGTCATTCATTTCACTTTATAGTCCTAATTAGCCATTTGTATAGTTCTATAATTAAATATGCTCCTTTCTCATCAAGTTTTTCACTTTAGTAATGATACCACTGTGCCACAAACAGGCCCCATGCTGCTTGGTTTGGGACTTATTCATAGCTTTTAATTGGTCACCCAGTGGTTAGCCAATAACCCCTTCTATGGGAAGCAACACTCTGAATGCTATTAATGGGCTAGAGGCATAGTGATTGCCTCCTGGTACCCAGCAGTACTGGGAATAAAGCAATTTCCTCCACTGTGTTGTGTGCCCAATAGCTAATCCTCTCCACTCTTGAAATGTACACTATTTAGTTATAAGTATTTGTAGTGGCTTGCTTACTGCTGGGTTGTTAATAGGCAGTGATTCTTCAATGCTCCTTCAGTGAAGTTACAGTCTGGTTGCTGACTGCTAATTAAAATAAGTTTGTACTCTAACACTGCAACTAAAAGGTAGCAAGGTTACATTGTTTAATGCTGCAGTTTTTTATTTAACAGTGTTTATACCGTATTTGTTTCCGCATATTTAGCAGACAAGCAAAACTATTGTTGATCCTGACAATATAGCCAAAGCGATCCACAGACTAATCTTTCCTTCCTTGGAGTATGATCGCCGGGCTTCCCCTGCCCCTGAGTACACAGTTAAAGAACACTGCATACATGCAGATTTCTCCCTCAGTCTAGTTCTCAGCTTGGAAAAAAATAGTGGTAGGTGAGCTAACAATGTTCAAAAATGACTCAATCTGCCAGGAGTCTTTATAGAAATCAAAACATATACTCATGAGCACTGGAGTAGTTCTTAACCCAGTAAGGTTGAGAGAGCAAAGTTATGACATTCAGAAGCAAATTTTATTTATTACTTTTCTAGTACTTTTTAAAAATCCTGCTTGAATAAGAGCCCCTATCATCAGGGTATCTGAATATAGTATTCATCTGTTGCATGTGACTATTTCTTTCTGCTTGCCTCCAGCAGATGACAAGCTCTCTCCAGCAGAAGTAACTGTGGTCCATTTACTTTTGCTTTCTACTTTACTAACAGGAAGGCCACAGAATTATTCTGAGCCATATTCTTTCTGTAATTAATAACTGAGACAGAAAAAAAAGGTCATTTTTTTTAAAAGTTGCTTTGACTCTTTCACTTCTCCATATAATAAAATGGAAGTTTACTTGTGTCTCCAACAAAATGTAAAGCACTTCAGTTTCAACAAGGTGCTAGCACAATGTGTATTTTGGTTATAAAGATATTCCAGATATTTTTTTCTTAAATAAAGAGACATGCAATTTGGAAATGGGTTCAGTGTTTTAAAAAGCTAATTATCAGGGAACAAATACCCTTTGCCCTCTTACCCTTCAATTCTAATATGGATATTCCATGCCAGTATAAGACAGACATGCTTTCTCAAGTTCAAATCGATGGATAATGTACACAGAGTATTACAAATCCTCCTGTCACTCCCTGTAAGCTGAAGGAAAACAAAATTGAAACTATCTTTTTTTCTGCTGTGCTGCCATTTCTTAATACCATGCTTTATCTAGTAGCACTGACAGAGCTGCTCAACCTCCAACTGATTTTACATTTGTGAAGAAATTAATGTGAATTTGCTTCATCTTCCTCACCTCTGGAATATAGGTAGTAGCTATTAATTAGAAAGAGAAAAAAATTAAAAGAAGTCTGAATTACTGGTATGTTTGATATTCACAGAGTTTCTGCATGCAATTTTTGTTAGAAATTTCACTTCCCTGGGTGATTTTTCTTTAGTCTCCTAATTTGTTTCTGTTTTACAGAACAATAAGACCTTACTAACTTCAAACTCAAACAGAGCACATTTTGTATGCTTTTTAAGTCACAAAAGAGTACCCTCAGGCTTTTAAGGAAGGCTGATAGTCAGGAACTGTTCAAAATTGATTAATTATGTTTTGTGTATGAGGCATTATTTTATTTCTCCTTCTCTGATTCAGGAAACAATTGTGCATGACAGTAATTCCAGCACATTAAATCCTGTTCAGTAGAAATGTTCACATGCAGAGGTGATTGCACATGTTTCACCTGAGTTTTGATAGGCTAGGTATACTAGGGAAAAATACTTGGATAAGCATCCTTAAATGCTACATTGAATGAAAAATGCAGGATTACATTAATAATAAACCTTACGTAATACTTTAGGCCGGACATTTTATAGGGCATTATTTTCATAATTTGGGTAGCATTCGCAAGACCCAGCTAAGTGTCAGCTGAGGAACCCTTTGTGCATTTTATGCATGTGCAGAAAAGTTTGCATGTTGGCAGGGGTGAGAGCAAGGAGAAAGGATGCTTTTTGCCCAGAGCTTATCTAACATTCAACACTTTTTAGCAGTCAACATGTCCATTATATTTTTCAAATCAGTTCTGTTACTCTTTTCATTCATCATCATATGATTTGGAAAATATCTAATTAAAAAAGGTGATTTTTACAATTAGTATCCTAGCTAGAATTTCCTCCTGTTCCTCAACCCTCACAAACCCTGTCCTGCCCCCTCTCAATGGATCTGCACAGCATCTATCACCTCAGGTCATTTGGCAGGAAGCCATTTATTTCCCCACACAGAAAAAAGAAAAAATCCAACATATTACTTGGTGCATAAAAATATGATTAATTTATTGGAAAAGTCAATAGAAGTATTTTGATTGATTTTGTTAAGTTGTGAATCAGATGAATACCAAATACTAATTTAGAGTAGCCATAGGTTCAATCTCTGCAAAAGGTGTGCTATTGTTCTGTTCGTTTTTTTATATGAGATTAAAGTAACTTGCTGTCATTTTGTTGGAGTCTATTCTGGAGACTGAAACAGAAGCTGTGATTATTGAATCACAGAGTACTCCCCACCTACCAAGTATAAGGATCAATATTTTAGTTGAACAATACAGACCACTATTCACTCTTCTCATGCTAGGCATTAATAGCTGCCATTATTAAGCTTTTGGTCTTCTGAAGAGAAGATGAATTTATTAAAAGCCACATGAGCACTCCATGTTCCCTGTAAGTGAGAGAAAAGTAGATTCCCATTTAAAATACAACTAAACCCAAGAAGTTCTGCAAGAGACAGCCCGAGGAGCTGGAGCAGAGATTTCAGGCATGCAGAGGGGGTTTGCTGGTGAGCACGACCAGGTACAGGCACTTAGCTTTGTCACACAGTCATACAGTAACACTGTCACACTGTCAGACAGTCACACAGTCACACAGTCACACTGTCACACAGTCACAAAGTCACACTGTCAAAGAGTCATACAGTAATACAGTCACACTGACACACTGTCACACGGTCATAGTCACACAGTAACACAGTCACACTGTCATACAGTGACACAGTAACGCTGTCACACAGTCACACAGTCCCACAGTCATGCAGTCACACTGTCACTGTCACGCAGTAAAACTGTCATGCAGTCACACAGTCACACAGTCACACTGTCACAGTCATACAGTCACACAGTCATACTGTCACACACTCACATTGTACAAAGTCATACAGCCACGCAGCGACACTGTCACACAGTCACACTGTCATGCAGTCACACTGTCACTGTCACACAGTCACACTGTCACACAGTCACACAGTCACACTGTCACAGAGACACACTGTCATACAGTCACACTGTCACACTGTCACACAGTCACACAGTCACGCCGTCACATAGTCACACAGTCACACTGTAATGCAGTCACACTGTCACTGTCACGCAGTCACACTGTCACACAGTCACACAGTCACAATGTCACACAGTCACACAGTCACACTGTCACAGAGTCACACTGTCACAGTCATACAGTCACACTGTCATACTGTCACACAGCCACACAGTCACACTGTCACACAGTCACACTGTCACAAAGTCACACAGTCACACAGTCACACAGTCACACTGTCATGCAGTCAGTCACTGTCAAACAGTCACACTGTCACACATTCCACAGTCACACAGTCATACAATCACACTGTCACACTGTCACAAGGTCACACAGTCACACTGTTACACAGTCACACTGTCAGGCAGTCACACTGTCACTGTCACACAGTCACACAGTCACGCTGTAACACAGTCACACAGTCACACTGTCATGCAGTCACACTGTCACTGTCACGCAGTCACACTGTCACGCAGTCACGCAGTCACACAGTTACACAGTCACACTGTCACAGTAATACAGTCACACAGTCATACAGCTGAACAGTCACACAGTCACACTGTCACACAGTCACAGAGTCATACAGTCACACTGTAACACTGTCACACTGTCACAGGCATACAGTCACACAATCCTACTGCCACACTGTCACATAATCACACTGTCACACCGACACACAGTCACACTGTCACACTGCCATACAGTCACACAGTCACACTGTCACACAGTCATACAGTCACACTGTCACACAGTCATACAGTTACACTGCCACACAGACACACTGTCACACAGTCAGAGAGTCAGAGAGTCACACAATCACACAGTCACACAGTCACACAGTCACTCAGTCACACTATCACACAGTCGTACAGTCACACTGTCACACAGTCGTACAGTCACACTGTCACTGTCACACTGTCACGCAGTCAAACTGTCACGCAGTCACACAGTCACACAGTCATACAGTCACACTGTCACACTGTAAGACAGTCATACAGTCACACTGCCACACAGTGACACTGTCACACATACTTACAGTCACAATGTCACACTGTCACAATGTCACGCAGTCACACTGTCACACTGTCACACTGTAACACAGTCCCACTGTCATACTGTCACACTGTCATACACTCACACTGTCACACAGTGACACAGCCACACAGTCACACTGTCACACTGTCACGCAGTGACACTGTCAAACAGTAACATAGTCACAGAGTCAAACAGTAACACTGTCAAACTGTCACACAATCACACTGTCACAAAGTCACACAGTCATACAGTCACACAGTCACACAGTCACACAGTCACACTGTCACAGAGTCACACTGTCACACAGTCACACAGTCACACTGTCACACAGTCACACAGTCACAGTCATACAGTCACACAGTCATACTGTGGAACAGTCACACAGTCACACTGTCACACAGACACACAGTCATACAGTCACACATTCACACTGTCACACCGTCACACAGTCACACTCTCACACTGCCATACAGACACACAGTAACACTGTCACACTGTCACACAGTCACACAGTCACACAGTCACACTGTCACAGAGTCACGCAGTCACACAGTCATACAGTCACAGAGTCACAAAATCACACAGTCACACAGTCACACAGTCACACAGTCACACTATCACACAGTCGTACAGTCACAATGTCACAGAGTCACACAGTAACACTGTCACACAGTCATACAGTCACACTGTCACTGTCACGCAGTCACACTGTCACGCAGTCATACAGTCACACAGTCACACAGTCACACTTTCACACTGTCGCACAGTCGTACAGTCACAACGACACACAGTCACACTGTCACACTGTCATACAGTCACAATGTCGCACAGTCACACAGTCACAAAGTCACACAGTCACACTGTCACACTGTCACGCAGTCACACTGTCATGTAGTCATACAGTCATACAGTCACACAGTCATACAGTCACACTGTCAAACAGTCACACTGACACACAGTCACATTGTCGCACAGTCGTACAGTCCCACTGTCACACAGTCACAGTGTCACACAGTCATACAGTCATACAGTCACACAGTCACACAGTCATACTGCCACACTGTCAGGCAGTCACACTGTCACAGAGTCATATAGTCTCACAGTCAAACAGTCAAACTGTCACACTGTCACACTGTCACACAGTCACACTGTCACAAAGTCATACAGTCACACTGTCACACAGTCGTACATTCCCACAGTAACACATTCGTACAGTAACACTGTCACACAGTCACAATGTCATACAGTTACACTGTCACACAGTCATACAGTCACACTGTCACACAGTGGTAAAGTCACACTGTCACACAGTCACACTGTCATGCAGTCACACACTCACACAGTCATACAGTCACACTGTCACTGTCCTACAGTCACACAGTCATACTGTCACGCAGTCAAACTGTCATAGTGTCACGCTGTCAAACTGTCACACTGTCACTCTCCTACAGTCACACAGTCATACTGTCACGCAGTCAAACTGTCACAAAGTCACGCAGTCACACTGTTACACAGTCACACTCTCAGGCAGTCACACTCTCACTGTCACACAGTCATACAGTCACGCTGTCTCACAGTCACAGAGTCACACTGTCATGCAGTCACACTGTCACTGTCACGCAGTCACACTGTCACACAGTCACACGGCTAGAGTGTCACACAGTCACACTGTCACAGTCATAGAGTCACACAGTCACACTCTCACACAGTCACACAGTCACACTGTCACACCGTCGCACAGCCACATGGTCTCACTGCCATACAGTCAAACAGTCACACTCTCGCACTGTCACACAGTCACACAGTCACATTCTCACACTGTCACACAGTCACACAGTCACAAAGTCACACTGTCACCCAGTCACGCAGGCACTCTGTCACACAGTCATACAGTCACAATGTCACACTGTCCACAGTCATACAGTCACACTGTCACAAAGTCACACTGTCACACAGCAATACAGTCACACTGTCACACTGTTACGCAGTCACACTGTCACACAGTCATACAGTCACAATCACACACTGTCACACAGTCACACACTCACACTGTCACACAGTCACACATTCATACAGTCACACTGTCAAACTGTCACACAGTCACACTGTCACACAGTCAAACATTCACACCGTCATACAGTCACATTGTCATGCAGTCACAATGTCACTGTCAAATAGTCACACTGTCACGCAGTCACACAGTCTCACAGTCAAACTGTCATGCAGTCACACTGTTACACTGTCGAACAGTCACACAGTCACACTGCCACACAGTCACACAGCCATACAGTCACACTGTCACACTGTCTCACAGTCACACAGTCACACTGTCACACCATCACACAGTCACACAGTAACACTGTCATGCAGTAACACTGTCACTGTCAAACAGTCACACTGTCACACAGTCACACAGTCAAAACAGTCATGCAGTCACACTGTCACACTGTCACAATGTCACACAGTCACACTGTTACACAGTCACACTTTCAGGCAGTCATACAGTCATACAGTCACACAGTTATACTGTCACATTGTCACGCAGTCACACTGTCACACAGTCATATAGTCACACAGTCAAACAGTCACACTGTAACACTGTAACACTGTCACACAGTCACACTGTCACAAAGTCATATAGTCACACTGTCACAGTCGTACAGTCACACTGTCACACATTCGTACAGTAACACTGTCACACAGTTACACTGTCATACAGTCACCCTGTCACACTGTCATACAATCACACTGTCACACAGTCGTAAAGTCACACTGTCACACAGTCACGCTGTCATGTAGTCACACTGTCACACAGTAATACAGTCACACTGTCACACTGTCACTGTCCTACAGTCACACAGTCATACTGTCACGCAGTCACACTCTCACACAGTCACGCAGTCATGCAGTCACAATGTCACTGTCAAATAGTCACACTGTCACGCAGTCACACAGTCTCACAGTCAAACTGTCATGCAGTCACACTGTTACACTGTCGAACAGTCACACAGTCACACTGCCACACAGTCACACAGCCATACAGTCACACTGTCACACTGTCTCACAGTCACACAGTCACACTGTCACACCATCACACAGTCACACAGTAACACTGTCATGCAGTAACACTGTCACTGTCAAACAGTCACACTGTCACACAGTCACACAGTCAAAACAGTCATGCAGTCACACTGTCACACTGTCACAATGTCACACAGTCACACTGTTACACAGTCACACTTTCAGGCAGTCATACAGTCACACAGTTATACTGTCACATTGTCACGCAGTCACACTGTCACACAGTCATATAGTCACACAGTCAAACAGTCACACTGTAACACTGTAACACTGTCACACAGTCACACTGTCACAAAGTCATATAGTCACACTGTCACAGTCGTACAGTCACACTGTCACACATTCGTACAGTAACACTGTCACACAGTTACACTGTCATACAGTCACCCTGTCACACTGTCATACAATCACACTGTCACACAGTCGTAAAGTCACACTGTCACACAGTCACGCTGTCATGTAGTCACACTGTCACACAGTCATACAGTCACACTGTCACACTGTCACTGTCCTACAGTCACACAGTCATACTGTCACGCAGTCACACTCTCACACAGTCACGCAGTCAATCTGTCACACAGTCATACAGTCACAATGTCACACTGTTTACAGTCATACAGTCACACTCTCACACTGTCACACTGTCACACAGTAACAAAGTCATAGAGTCACACAGTCACTGTCACACTGCCCTACAATCACACTGTTATGCAGTCATACAGTCACACAGTCATACAGTCACACAATCACACAGTCATACAGTCTCACAGTCATACAGTCACACTGTCACACTGTCACACTGTCACACAGTCACACAGTCACACTGTCATAGAGTCACACAGTCTCGCTTTCACACAGTCACACAGTCATACAGTCACAGAGTCACGCAGTCACACAGTAATACAGTCACACAGTCACACAGTCATACAGTCACGCAGTCACACTGTCACCCAGTCAAACAGTCACACTATCACAGTCATGCATTCACACAGTCACACAGTCATACAGTCACACAGTGACAGAGTCACACAGCCACACAGTCATACAGTCACGCAGTCACACTGTCACACAGTCACGCAATCGTACAATCACACTGTCACACAGTCACACTGTCACACCGTCACACAGTCACACAATCACACTGTCACACACTCACACAGTCACACTGTGTCACACAGTAATACAGTCATGCTGTCACACTGCCACACAGTCGCACAGTCACAATGTCACACTGTCACAGTCATACAGTCACACTGTTACACTGTCATCCAGTCTCACTGTAAGGCAGTCACACTGTCACTGTCACAGTCACACAGTCACGCACTCACTCTGTCACACAGTCATAGAGACACGCTGCCATACTGCCACACAGTCACACAGTCACACTGTCACAGCCATACATTCACAAAGTCATGCCGTCACACAGTCACACAGTCACAGTGTCACGCAGTCACACAGTCATACAGACACACTGTCATGCAGTCACACAGTCACACTGTCGCAAAATCACACAGTCCCACTGTCATACAGTCACACTGTCAAGCAGTCACACTGTCACTGTCAAAGAGTCACACGTTCATGCAGTCACCCATTCACACAGTCACACTGCCACACAGTCACACAGTCAAAGTCACGCAGTCACACAATCATACTGTCACACTGTCAGAGAGTCACAGAGTCACAGAGTCACAGAGTCACACTATCACACTGTCGTACAGTCACAATGTCACACAGTCACACAGTCACACAGTCAAACTGTCACACAGTCATACAGTCACACTGCCACACAGTCACACAGTCACAGTCATGCTGTCACACAATCCTACTGTCACACTGTCAGAGAGTCACACTGTCACACAGTCACGAAGTCACACTGTCACGCAGTCACACAGTCACACTGTTACACAGTCACACTGTCACAGTAATACAGTCACACAGTCATACTGTCGAACAGTCACACAGTCACACCGGCACGCAGTCACACAGTCATACAGTCACACTGTCACACTGTAAAAAACTCACAGTCACACAGTCACACAATCCGACTGTCACACTGTCACATAATCACACTGGCACAACGACACACAGTCACACTGTCACACTGCCATACAGTCACACAGTCACACTGTCACACTGTCACACAGTCACACAGTCACATAGTCACACTGTTACACATTCACGCAGTCACACTGTCACACTGTCACACAGTCATACTATCATACTGTCACACTGTCATACACTCACACTCTCACACAGTCACACAGCCACACAGTCACACTGTCACACTGTCACGCAGTTACACTGTCACACAATCACATAGTCACAGAGTCAAACAGTCACACTGTCAAACTGTCACACAGTCACACTGTCACAAAGTCACACAGTCAAACTGTCACACAGTCACACTCTCAGGCAGCCACACTCTCACTGTCACATAGTCACACAGTCACGCTGTCTCGCAGACACACAGTCACACAGTCACACTGTCACACTGTCACAGTCATACAGTCACACAGTCATACTGTGAAACATTCACACAGCCACACTCACACAGACACACAGTCATACAGTCACACTGTCACACTGTCACACAGTCACACAGTCACACTGTCACACCGTCACACTGTCACACAGTCGTACTGTCACACTGTCACACAGTCACACAGTCACACAGTAAGAATGTCACACAGTCATACAGTCACACAGTTACACAGTCACACTCTCACACTGTTACACAGTCACACAGTCACAAAGTCACACTGTCACGCAGTCACGCAGTCAATCACTCACACAGTCATACAGTCACAATGTCACTCTGTCCACAGTCATACAGTCACACTGTCACACAGTCACACTCTCACACAGCAATACAGTCACACTCTCACACTGTTACACAGTAACACTGTAACACAAAGAGTCACACAGTAACTGTCACACTGTCATACAGTCACATTGTCACGCAGTCACACTGTCAAACTGTCATACTGTCGTACAGTCACACAGTCATACAGTCACACTGTCACAGAGTCAAACTGTCACACTGTCGTACAGTCACACATTCAAACAGTCATAGAGTCACACATTCTCACTGTCACACAATCACAGTCATACAGTCACAGAGTCATGCAGTCACACAGTAATACAGTCACACAGTCATGCAGTCATACAGTCACGCAGTCACACTGTCACACAGTCATACAGTCACACTGTCACAGTCTTACATTCACACTGTCACACAGTCATGCAGTCACACATTGACAGTCACACTGTCACACAGTCATGCAGATACACCGTCATACAGTCACACAGTCAAACTGTCACACAATCACACTGTCACACAGTCACGCAATCACACAGTAATACAGTCACACTGTCACACTTTTACACAGTCACACTGTCACACAATCATGAAGTCACACTGTCACACTGTCACGCAGTCACACAGTAATAAAGTCACACTGTCACACTGTTTCGCATTCACACTGTCACACAATCTTGAAGTCACACTGTCACACTGTTACACAGTCACACTGTCACACAGTCGTACGGTCACAATGTTACACTGCCTTGCAGTCACACTGTCACACAATCATACAGTCATACAGTAAAAATGTCACACAGTCATACAGTCACACAGTCACACTTTTACACCGTCACACTATCATACAGTCACGCAGTAACACTGTCACACAGTCATACAGTCACACTTTCACACAGTCATACATTCACACAGTCACACAGTCACACGGTCACGCAGTCACGCAGTCACACAGTCATACTGTCACACAGTCACACGGTCATAAAGTAACACAGCCACACTGTCACACAGTCACTCATTCTTACAGTCACACTGTCGCACAGTCACACTGTCATGCAGCCACACAGTCACACTGTCACACTGTCACACTGTAACAGTCATACAGACACACAGTCACACTGTCACACACTCACAATGTCACAAAGTCACGCAGTCACATTGTCACACAGTCACACTCTAATCAGTCACACTTTCACTGTCATGCTGTCACACAGTCAGGCTGTAACACAGTCACACAGCCACACTGTCACGCAGTCACACTATCACACAGTCACACAGTCACACAGTCACACAGTCATACTGTCACACAATCACACAGTCACGCAGTCACACAATAAAAATGTCACACAGTCATATAGTCACACAGTCAGTCACACTTTTACACCGTCACACTATCATACAGTCACGCAGTAACACTGTCACACAGTCATACAGTCACACTGTCAAGTCATACACTCACACTGTCACACAGTCATACATTCACACAGTCACACAATCACACTGTCACGCAGTCACGCAGTCACACTGTCATGCAGTCACACAGTCACACGGTCATAAAGTCACACAGTCACACTGTCACACGGTCACTCAGTCTTACAGTCACACTGGCGCACAGTCACACTGTAACACGGTCACTGTCACACAGTCACACTGTCATGCAGCCACACAGTCACACTGTCACACAGTCACAGTGTGACAGCCATACAGACACACACTCACACTGTCACACACTCACAATATCACAAAGTCACACAGTCACATTGTCACACTGTCACACTCTCAATCAGTCACACTTTCACTGTCACGCTGTCACACTGTCAGGCTGTAACACAGTCACACAGTCACACTGCCCTGCTGTCACACTGTCACTGTCACGCAGTCACACACTCACGTAGTCACGCAGTCAGACTGTCACACTGTCACACAGTCACAGTCGTACAGTCGCACAGTCATATTGTTGAACGGTCACACAGTCACACTGTCACACAGTCACAGAGTCATTCAGTCACACTGTCACACTGTCACACAGACACACTGTCACAAAGTCACACAGTCCCACTGTCATATAGTCACACTGTCATACTGTCACGCAGTAGCACTGTCCCACAGATATACAGTCACACTGTGAAGTCACACAGTCACACTGTCACAGTGTCACGTCCTCATGCAGTCACACGGTCATACTGTCACTCAGTCACACAGTCATACAGTCACACAGTCACACTGTTACACAGTCACGCAGTCGAAAAGTCACACTGTCACACAGCCACACAGACACACTGTCACACATTCACGGAGTCACTCTGTCACACAGTCACACAGTCGCACTGTCACACAGTCAGAGAGTCAGGTTGCGACACTGTCACACTGTCACACAGTCATACAGTCATACAGTCACACAGTCACTCGGTCACACTGTCACAGAGTCGCACTGTCACACAGTCGTACAGTCACACAGTCATACAATAACACTGTCACACAGTCACACAGTCACACAGTCACGCAGTCACACTGTCACGCATTCACACAGTCACACTGTCATACAGTCATACTGTCACACAGTCACACTGTCACACAGTCATAAATTCACACAGTCACACAGTAACACAGTCACCCAGTCCCACTGTCACTCTGTCACGCAGTCACACTCTCACACAGTCATACAGTCACACAGTCAAACAGTCACCTTGTCATACAGTCACACTGTCATACAGTCACGCAGTAACACTGTCACACAGTCATAGAGTCACACTGTGAAGTTACACAGTCACACTGTCACACAGTCACAGTGTCACACAGTCGCACAGTCACACTGTCACGCAGTCATGCAGTCACAGTGTCATACAGCCACACAGTCACACAGCCATACAGTCACACAGTCACACTGTCACACAGTCCCGCAGTCGTACTGTCACACTGTTACACAGTTGCACTGTCACACTGTCATACAGTCACGGTGTCACTCTGTCACACAGTCACACAGTCACACTGTCACACAGTCACACAGTCAGTGTCATACTGTCACACAATCATACTGTCACACGGTCACACAGTCACACTGTCACACTGTCATAGATTCACACTGTCACAAAGTTACACTGTCACACTGTCACACAGTCATACAGTCACACTGTCACACAGTCACACTGTCAACAGTCACGCAGTCACTCTGTCACACAGTCATACAGTCACACTGTCACACTGTCACACAGTCATACAGTCACACTGTCACACAGTCACACTGTCACACAGTAATAAAATCACACTATCACACTGTTTCGCAGTCACACTGTCACACAAACATGAAGTCACAATGTCACACTGTTACACAGTCACACTGTCACACAGTCGTACAGTCACAACGTTACACTGTCATGCAGTCACACAGTCACACAGTCACACTGCCACACAGTCACACTGTAACAGTCATACAGACACACAGTCACACTGTCACACACTCACAATATCACAAAGTCACACAGTCACATTGTCACACTGTCACACTCTCAATCAGTCACACTTTCACTGTCACGCTGTCACACAGTCAGGCTGTAACGCAGTCACACAGTCACACTGTCCTGCTGTCACACTGTCACTGTCACGCAGTCACACACTCACGTAGTCACGCAGTCAGACTGTCACACTGTCACACAGTCACAGTCGTACAGTCGCACAGTCATATTGTTGAACGGTCACACAGTCACACTGTCACACAGTCACAGAGTCATTCAGTCACACTGTCACACTGTCACACAGACACACTGTCACAAAGTCACACAGTCCCACTGTCATATAGTCACACAGTCATGCAGACACACTGTCAATGTCAGTCACACTTTCATGCAGTCACACAGTCACACTGTCACACAGTCACACAGTCACTGTCATACTGCCACACAATCATACTGTCACACTGTCACACAGTCACACTGTCACACAGTCATAGATTCACACTGTCACAAAGTTACACTGTCACACTGTCACACAGTCATACATTCACACTGTCACACTGTCATACAGTCACACAGTTACACAGTCACTCTGCCACGCATTCAAACTGTCACACAGTCATACAGTCATACAGTCACACAGTCACACAGTCACTCTGTCACACAGTCGCACTGACACACAGTCGTACAGTCACACAGTCATACAATCACACTGTCACACAGTTGTACAGTCACACTGTCACACTGTCACACTGTCACGCAGTCACACTGTCAAGCAGTCCTACAGTCACATTGTCACACTGTCACACAGTCGCACATTCACACTGTCCCACAGTCACTCTGTCACGCTGTCATACAGTCACATTGTCACACAGTCACACAGTCAAAGAGTCACACAGTCACACAGTCACCCAGTCACACTGTCACGCATTCAGATTCACACATTCATACTGTAACACTGTCATATTTTCACACTGTCATACAGTCACACTCAAACAGTTACACTGTCACACAGTCACACATTCACACAGTTACACTGTCACACAGTCACGAAGTCCAACTGTCCCACTGTCACGCAGTCACGCTGTCATACTGTCATATAGTCACACAGTCAAACAGTCACACTGTCATAGTGTCACACTGTCATACAGTCACGCAGTAGCACTGTCCCACAGACATACAGTCACACTGTGAAGTCACACAGTCACACTGTCACAGTGTCACGCCCTCATGCAGTCACACGGTCATACTGTCACTCAGTCACACAGTCATACAGTCACACAGTCACACTGTCACACAGTCACGCAGTCGAAAAGTCACACTGTCACACAGCCACACAGACACACTGTCACACATTCACGGAGTCACTCTGTCACACAGTCACACAGTCGCACTGCCACACAGTCAGAGAGTCAGGTTGCGACACTGTCACACTGTCACACAGTCATACAGTCATACAGTCATACAGTCACACAGTCACACGGTCACACTGTCACAGAGTCGCACTGTCACACAGTCGTACAGTCACACAGTCATACAATAACACTGTCACACAGTCACACAGTCACACAGTCACGCAGTCACACTGTCACGCATTCACACAGTCACACTGTCATACAGTCACACTGTCACACAGTCACACTGTCACACAGTCATAAATTCACACAGTCACTCAGTAACACAGTCACCCAGTCCCACTGTCACTCTGTCACGCAGTCACACTCTCACACAGTCATACAGTCACACAGTCAAACAGTCACCTTGTCATACTGTCACACTGTCATACAGTCACGCAGTAACACTGTCACACAGTCATACAGTCACACTGTGAAGTTACACAGTCACACTGTCACGCAGTCATGCAGTCACAGTGTCATACAGTCACACAGTCACACAGCCATACAGTCACACAGTCACACTGTCAGACAGTCCCGCAGTCGTACTGTCACACTGTTACACAGTCGCACAGTCACACTGTCATACAGTCACGGAGTCACTCTGTCACACAGTCACACAGTCACACTGTCACACAGTCACACAATCAGTGTCATACTGTCACACAATCATACTGTCACACGGTCACACTGTCACACTGTCACACTGTCATAGATTCACACTGTCACAAAGTTACACTGTCACACTGTCACACAGTCATACAGTCACACTGTCACACAGTCACACTGTCAACAGTCACGCAGTCACTCTGTCACACAGTCATACAGTCACACTGTCACACTGTCAAACAGTCTTACACACTGTCACACAGTCACACTGTCACACAGTAATAAAATCACCCTGTCACACTGTTTCGCAGTCACACTGTCACACAAACATGAAGTCACAATGTCACACTGTTACACAGTCACACTGTCACACAGTCGTACAGTCACAACGTTACACTGTCATGCAGTCACACAGTACACAGTCACACTGTCACACAGTCACACAGTCGTACTGTCACACAGTCGTGCAGTCACACGGTCACAAAGTCATATAGTCACACAGTCAAACAGCCACATGGTGACACTGTCACAGTGTCATACAGTCACACAGTCACACAGTCGCACAGTCACACAGTCACACAGTCACACAGTCACAGAGTCATTCAGTCACACTGTCACACTGTCACACAGACACACTGTCACAAAGTCACACAGTCCCACTGTCATATAGTCACACTGTCATACTGTCATGCAGTAGCACTGTCCCACAGACATACAGTCACACTGTGAAGTCACACAGTCACACTGTCACAGTGTCACGTCCTCATGCAGTCACACGGTCATACTGTCACTCAGTCACACAGTCATACAGTCACACAGTCACACTGTTACACAGTCACGCAGTCGAAAAGTCACACTGTCACACAGCCACACAGACACACTGTCACACATTCACGGAGTCACTCTGTCACACAGTCACACAGTCGCACTGTCACACAGTCAGAGAGTCAGGTTGCGACACTGTCACACTGTCACACAGTCATACAGTCATACAGTCACACAGTCACTCGGTCACACTGTCACAGAGTCGCACTGTCACACAGTCGTACAGTCACACAGTCATACAATAACACTGTCACACAGTCACACAGTCACACAGTCACACAGTCACACTGTCATGCACTCACACAGTCACACTGTCATACAGTCATACTGTCACACAGTCACACTGTCACACAGTCACACTGTCACACAGTCATAAATTCACACAGTCACACAGTAACACAGTCACCCAGTCCCACTGTCACTCTGTCACGCAGTCACACTCTCACACAGTCATACAGTCACACAGTCAAACAGTCACCTTGTCATACAGTCACACTGTCATACAGTCACGCAGTAACACTGTCACACAGTCATAGAGTCACACTGTGAAGTTACACAGTCACACTGTCACACAGTCACAGTGTCACACAGTCGCACAGTCACACTGTCACGCAGTCATGCAGTCACAGTGTCATACAGCCACACAGTCACACAGCCATACAGTCACACAGTCACACTGTCACACAGACCCGCAGTCGTACTGTCACACTGTTACACAGTTGCACTGTCACACTGTCATACAGTCACGGTGTCACTCTGTCACACAGTCACACAGTCACACTGTCACACAGTCACACAGTCAGTGTCATACTGTCACACAATCATACTGTCACACGGTCACACAGTCACACTGTCACACTGTCATAGATTCACACTGTCACAAAGTTACACTGTCACACTGTCACACAGTCATACAGTCACACTGTCACACAGTCACACTGTCAACAGTCACGCAGTCACTCTGTCACACAGTCATACAGTCACACTGTCACACTGTCACACAGTCATACAGTCACACTGTCACACAGTCACACTGTCACACAGTAATAAAATCACACTATCACACTGTTTCGCAGTCACACTGTCACACAAACATGAAGTCACAATGTCACACTGTTACACAGTCACACTGTCACACAGTCGTACAGTCACAACGTTACACTGTCATGCAGTCACACAGTCACACAGTCACACTGCCACACAGTCACACTGTAACAGTCATACAGACACACAGTCACACTGTCACACACTCACAATATCACAAAGTCACACAGTCACATTGTCACACTGTCACACTCTCAATCAGTCACACTTTCACTGTCACGCTGTCACACAGTCAGGCTGTAACGCAGTCACACAGTCACACTGTCCTGCTGTCACACTGTCACTGTCACGCAGTCACACACTCACGCAGTCACGCAGTCAGACTGTCACACTGTCACACAGTCACAGTCGTACAGTCGCACAGTCATATTGTTGAACGGTCACACAGTCACACTGTCACACAGTCACAGAGTCATTCAGTCACACTGTCACACTGTCACACAGACACACTGTCACAAAGTCACACAGTCCCACTGTCATATAGTCACACAGTCATGCAGACACACTGTCAATGTCAGTCACACTTTCATGCAGTCACACAGTCACACTGTCACACAGTCACACAGTCACTGTCATACTGCCACACAATCATACTGTCACACTGTCACACAGTCACACTGTCACACAGTCATAGATTCACACTGTCACAAAGTTACACTGTCACACTGTCACACAGTCATACATTCACACTGTCACACTGTCATACAGTCACACAGTTACACAGTCACTCTGCCACGCATTCAAACTGTCACACAGTCATACAGTCATACAGTCATACAGTCACACAGTCACACAGTCACTCTGTCACACAGTCGCACTGACACACAGTCGTACAGTCACACAGTCATACAATCACACTGTCACACAGTTGTACAGTCACACTGTCACACTGTCACACTGTCACGCAGTCACACTGTCAAGCAGTCCTACAGTCACATTGTCACACTGTCACACAGTCGCACATTCACACTGTCCCACAGTCACTCTGTCACGCTGTCATACAGTCACATTGTCACACAGTCACACAGTCAAAGAGTCACACAGTCACACAGTCACCCAGTCACACTGTCACGCATTCAGAGTCACACATTCATACTGTAACACTGTCATATTTTCAAACTGTCATACAGTCACACTCAAACAGTTACACTGTCACACAGTCACACATTCACACAGTTACACTGTCACACAGTCACAAAGTCCAACTGTCCCACTGTCACGCAGTCACGCTGTCATACTGTCATATAGTCACACAGTCAAACAGTCACACTGTCATAGTGTCACACTGTCATACAGTCACGCAGTAGCACTGTCCCACAGACATACAGTCACACTGTGAAGTCACACAGTCACACTGTCACAGTGTCACGCCCTCATGCAGTCACACGGTCATACTGTCACTCAGTCACACAGTCATACAGTCACACAGTCACACTGTCACACAGTCACGCAGTCGAAAAGTCACACTGTCACACAGCCACACAGACACACTGTCACACATTCACGGAGTCACTCTGTCACACAGTCTCACAGTCGCACTGCCACACAGTCAGAGAGTCAGGTTGCGACACTGTCACACTGTCACACAGTCATGCAGTCATACAGTCATACAGTCACACAGTCACACGGTCACACTGTCACAGAGTCGCACTGTCACACAGTCGTACAGTCACACAGTCATACAATAACACTGTCACACAGTCACACAGTCACACAGTCACGCAGTCACACTGTCACGCATTCACACAGTCACACTGTCATACAGTCACACTGTCACACAGTCACACTGTCACACAGTCATAAATTCACACAGTCACTCAGTAACACAGTCACCAAGTCCCACTGTCACTCTGTCACGCAGTCACACTCTCACACAGTCATACAGTCACACAGTCAAACAGTCACCTTGTCATACTGTCACACTGTCATACAGTCACGCAGTAACACTGTCACACAGTCATACAGTCACACTGTGAAGTTACACAGTCACACTGTCACACAGTCACAGTGTCACACAGTCACGCAGTCACACTGTCACGCAGTCATGCAGTCACAGTGTCATACAGTCACACAGTCACACAGCCATACAGTCACACAGTCACACTGTCAGACAGTCCCGCAGTCGTACTGTCACACTGTTACACAGTCGCACAGTCACACTGTCATACAGTCACGGAGTCACTCTGTCACACAGTCACACAGTCACACTGTCACACAGTCACACAATGAGTGTCATACTGTCACACAATCATACTGTCACACGGTCACACTGTCACACTGTCACACTGTCATAGATTCACACTGTCACAAAGTTACACTGTCACACTGTCACACAGTCATACAGTCACACTGTCACACAGTCACACTGTCAACAGTCACGCAGTCACTCTGTCACACAGTCATACAGTCACACTGTCACACTGTCAAACAGTCTTACACACTGTCACACAGTCACACTGTCACACAGTAATAAAATCACACTGTCACACTGTTTCGCAGTCACACTGTCACACAAACATGAAGTCACAATGTCACACTGTTACACAGTCACACTGTCACACAGTCGTACAGTCACAACGTTACACTGTCATGCAGTCACACAGTACACAGTCACACTGTCACACAGTCACACAGTCGTACTGTCACACAGTCGTGCAGTCACACTGTCACAAAGTCATATAGTCACACAGTCAAACAGCCACATGGTGACACTGTCACAGTGTCATACAGTCACACAGTCACACAGTCGCACAGTCACACAGTCACACAGTCACACAGTCACACTTTCACACAGTCACACTGTCACAATCATACAGTCACACTGTCATACTGTCGCACTGTCATACAACCACACTGTCACACAGTCACACTGTCACACAGTCATACATTCACACAGTCATATAGTAACACAGTCATGCAGTCCCACTGTCACTCTGTCACGCAGTCACACTTTCACACCGTCATATAGTCACACAGTCAAACAGTCACACTGTCATACTGTCACACTGTCATACAGTCACGCAGTAACACTGTCAGACAGTCATACAGTCACACTGTAAAGATACACAGTCACACTGTCACACATTCATACAGTCACACAGTCACACTGTCACGCAATCATGCAGTCAAAGGATCATAAAGTCACACAGTCACACAGCCATACAGTCACACAGTCACACTGTCGCACAGTCACGCAGTCGTACAGTCACACTGTCACACAGTCATATAGTCACACAGTCAAACAGTCACACTGTCATACTGTCACACTGTCATACAGTCACGCAGTAACACTGTCAGACACTCATGCAGTCACACTGTGAAGTTACACAGTCACACTGTCACACATTCATTCAGTCACACAGTCGCACAGTCACACTGTCACGCAGTCATGCAGTCACAAGATCATACAGTCACACAGTCACACAGCCATACAGTCACACAGTCACACTGTCACACAGTCACGAAGTCGTACAGTCACACTTTCACACAGTCACACAGTCACACTGTCACACAGTCAGAGTCACTCTGTCATACAGTCACTCACTCACACTGTCACAATGTCAGAGAGTCACGCTGCAACACTGTCACACTGTCACACAGTCACACAGTAACGCTGTCAACCGTCACACAGTCACACAGTCACACTGTCACACTGTCATACAGTCACTCAGTCACACAGTCACACTGTCACTCATTTACGCAGTCATTCTGTCACACAGTCGTCCAGTCACAATGTCACACTGTCACACAGTCATACAGTCACACTGTCACACAGTCACACAGTCACGCAGTAATGCAGTCACACTGTCACACTGTTACCCAGTCACACTGTCACACAGTCATGAAGTCACACTGTCACACTGTTAGACAATCACACTGTCACACAGTCATACAGTCACACTGTTACACTGTCATACAGTCACAATATAACACAGTCACACTGTCATGCAGTCACACTGTCACACAGTCTACAGTCTTACAGTCATACAGTCAAACTGCCACACAGTCACACTGTCTCACAGTCACACAGTCACACGTCACACAGTCACACTGTCACGCAGTAACACTGTCAATCAGTCATAACAGTACCACAGTCAAGTCATGCAGTCACACTGTCAAACAGTCATACAGTCACACAGTCACACAGTCACACTGTCACGCAGTCATGCAGTCACACAGTCATACAGTCACACAGTCACACTCTCAAACAGTCACGCAATCGCACAGTCACACTGTCACATAGTCACAATGTCACACTGTCACGCAGTCACACTATCACACTGTCATATAGTCACACCATCATACTGTCACACTTTCACACTGTCACACAGTCCCACAGTCCCACTGTCACACAGTCACACAGTCACACAGTCACAAGGTCACCCAGTCACGGAGTCACTCTGTCACACCGTCATACAGTCACACTGTCACACTCTCCACAGTCATACAGTCACACTGTCACACTGTTACACAGTCACACTGTCACACAGTCTTACAGTCACACTGTTACACTGTGATACAGTCACAATGTCACATAGTCACACTGTCGTGCAGTCACAATGTCACACGGTCATACAGTCATACGGTCACACATTCACACAATCATGCAGTCGCACTGTCACAGACTCGTGCATTCACACTGTCACACAGTCACACGGTCATACCGTCACATTGCCACACATTCATACAGTCACACTGTTACTATCACACCGTCACGCAGTCACACTGTCACGCAGTCATACAGTCACACAGTCACACAGTCACAAAGATACACTGTAACACTGTCTCACAGGCGTACAGTTACACTGTCACACAGTCACACTGTCACAGTCATACAGTCACACAATCGTACTGTCACACAGTCACACAGTCACACATTCATACAGACACACAGTCACACTGTCATACAGACACACAGTCACACTGTCAAACAGTCACACAATCACACTGTCACACAGTCACGCAATCACACAGTAATACAGTCACACTGTCACACTTTTACACAGTCACACTGTCACGCAGTCATACATTCACACAGTCACACTGTCACGCAGTCACACAGTCACACAGTCACACTGCCATGCAGTCACACAGTCACTCTGTCACGCAGTCATACAGTCACGCTGTAACACACTCACACTGTCACGCAGTCATGCAGTCACACAGTCATAGAGCACACGGTCACACAATCATACAGTCACAAAGACACACTGTCACACAATCACGCAGTCGCACTGTCACACAGTCATACAGTCACACTGTCACACTGTTACACTTTCATACAGTCACACTCACACACAGTCACACTGTCACACAATCACAGTGTCACACAGTCATACAGTCATACAGTCATACAATCACACTGGCACACAGTCACTTAGTCACACAGTCGCACTGTCACAGAGTCGTACAGTCACACGGTCACACAGTCACACTGTCACACAGTCACTCTGTGAAACAGTCATACAGTCACTCTGTCACTATCACACTCTCAGGCAGTCACACTGTCACGCAGTCATATAGTCACACTGTCATGCAGTCACACTGTCACGCAGTCATATAGTCACACTGTCACGCACTCACACTGTCACAGTCATACAGTCACACAGTCATACTGTCGCACAGTCACACTGTCACACAGTCACACTGTCACATAGTCATACAGTCACACTGTCACACTTTGACACAGTCACACATTCACACTGCTACACCGTCACACAGTCACACTGTCACACTGTCATACAGTCACACTGTCCTACTGTCACACTGTCTCACATTCACACAGTCACACAGCCAAACTTTCACACAGTCACGCAGTCATTCTGTCACACCGTCATACAGTCACACTCTCACACTGTCACACAGTCATACAGTCACACTGTCACACAGTCACACTGTCACACAGTCACGCTGTCACTCTGTCACACAGTCATACAGTCACACTCTCACACTGTCACACAGTCATACAGTCACACTGTCAAACAGTCACACAGTCACACAGAAATAAAGTCACACTGTCACACTGTTTCCCTGTCACACTGTCACACAATCATGAAGTCACACTGTCACACTGTTACACAGTCACACTGTCACACAGTCATACAGTCACAATGTTACACTGCCATGCAGTCACACAGTCACACAGTCAAACTGCCACACTGTCACACTGTTACGCAGTCACACTATCACACTGTCATATAGTCACACATTCACACAGTCACACAGTCACACAGTCACACAGTCACACTGTCACACAGTCGTACAGTCACACTGTCACACAATCACACTGTCAAACAATCATATAGTCACACAGTCACACAGTCACACAGTCACATAGTCACACAGTCACACAGTCACACAGTCACACTGTCACGCTCTCACACACTCATGAAGTCACAGTGTCACACATTTAGACACAGTCACACAGTCACACTGTCACACAGTCATACAGTCACACAGTCATACAGTCACACTGTCACACAGTCACACTGTCAAACAATCATATAGTCACACAGTCACACAGTCACACAGTCATACAGTCACACAGTCACACTGTTACACTGTCATACAGTCACACTTTAACGCAGTCACACTGTCATGCAGTCACACTGTCACACAGTCTACAGTCTTACAGTCATACAGTCAAACTGCCACACAGTCACACTGTCTCACAGTCACACAGTCACACTGTCACACAGTTACTCTGCCATGCAGTAATACTGTCAATCAGTCATACATTTCCACAGTCAGTTCATACAGTCACACTGTCAAACAGTCATACAGTCACACAGTCCCACAGTCACACTGTCACGCAGTCACACTGTCACACAGTCATACAGTCACACAGTCACGCAGTCATACAGTCACTCTGTCACACTGTCACGCAGTCATGCAGTCACACAGTCATACAGTCACACAGTCACGCAGTCATACAGTCACACAGTCACACTCTCAAACAGTTTAAGCAGTTGTACAGCCACAATGTCACACTGTCACGCAGTCACACTATCACACTCTCATATAGTCACACCATCATGTCACACTTTCACACAGACACACAGTCCCACAGTCGCACTGTCACACAGTCACACAGTCACACAGTCACAATGTCACCCAGTCACGGAGTCACTCTGTCACACAGTCATACAGTCACACTGTCACACTCTCCACAGTCATACAGTCACACTGTCATACTGTTACACAGTCAAACTGTCACACTCTTACATTCACACGGTTACACTGTGATACAGTCACAATGTCAGACAGTCACACTGTCGTGCAGTCACAGTGTCACACGGTCATACAGTCACACTGTCACACATTCACACAATCACGCAGTCGCACTGTCACAGAGTCGTGCATTCACACTGTCACACAGTCACACTGTCATACCGTCACATTGCCACACATTCATACAGTCACACTGTTACTATCACACCGTCACGCAGTCACACTGTCACGCAGTCATACAGTCACACAGTCATACAGTCACACAGTCACAAAGATACACTGTAACACTGTCTCACAGGCGTACAGTTACACTGTCACACAGTCACACTGTCACAGTCATACAGTCACACAATCGTACTGTCACACTGTCACACAGTCACACAGTCACACATTCATACAGACACACAGTCACACTGTCATACAGACACACAGTCACACTGTCAAACAGTCACACAATCACACTGTCACACAGTCACGAAATCACACAGTAATACAGTCACACTGTCACACTTTTACACAGTCACACTGTCACGCAGTCATACATTCACACAGTCACACTGTCACGCAGTCACACAGTCACACAGACACACTGCCATGCAGTCACACAGTCACTCTGTCACGCAGTCATACAGTCACGCTGTAACACACTCACACTGTCACGCAGTCATGCAGTCACACAGTCATACAGTCACACGGTCACACAATCATACAGTCACAAAGACACACTGTCACACAATCACGCAGTCGCACTGTCACACAGTCATACAGTCACACTGTCACACTGTTACACTTTCATACAGTCACACTCGCACACAGTCACACTGTCACACAATCACAGTGTCACACAGTCATACAGTCATACAGTCATACAATCACACTGGCACACAGTCACTTAGTCACACAGTCGCACTGTCACAGAGTCGTACAGTCACACGGTCACACAGTCACACTGTCATACAGTCACTCTGTGAAACAGTCATACAGTCACTCTGTCACTATCACACTCTCAGGCAGTCACACTGTCACGCAGTCATATAGTCACACTGTCATGCAGTCACACTGTCACGCAGTCATATAGTCACACTGTCACGCACTCACACTGTCACAGTCATACAGTCACACAGTCATACTGTCGCACAGTCACACAGTCACACAGTCACACAGTCACATAGTCATACAGTCACACTGTCACACTTTGACACAGTCACACATTCACACTGTTACACCGTCACACAGTCACACTGTCACACTGTCATACAGTCACACAGTCCTACTGTCACACTGTCTCACATTCACACAGTCACACAGCCAAACTTTCACACAGTCACGCAGTCATTCTGTCACACCGTCATACAGTCACACTCTCACACTGTCACACAGTCATACAGTCACACTGTCACACAGTCACACTGTCACAGAGTCACGCTGTCACTCTGTCACACAGTCATACAGTCACACTCTCACACTGTCACACAGTCATACAGTCACACTATCACACAGTCACACAGTCACACAGAAATAAAGTCACACTGTCACACTGTTACACAGTCACACTGTCACACAGTCATACAGTCACAATGTTACACTGCCATGCAGTCACACAGTCACACAGTCAAACTGCCACACTGTCACACTGTTACGCAGTCACACTATCACGCTGTCATATAGTCACACATTCACACAGTCACACAGTCACACAGTCACACAGTCACACAGTCACACTGTCAAACAATCATATAGTCACACAGTCACACAGTCACACAGTCACACAGTCACACAGTCACACTGTCACGCAGTCACACACTCATGAAGTCACACTTTCACACATTTAGACACTCACACTGTCACACAGTCACACAGTCACACTGTCACACAGTCATACAGTCACACTCACACAGTCAAACTGTCAAACAATCATATAGTCACACAGTCACACAGTCACACAGTCATACAGTCACACAATCGTACTTTCACACTGTCACACAGTCACACAGTCACACATTCATACAGACACACAGTCACACTGTCATACAGACACACAGTCACACTGTCAAACAGTCACACAATCACACTGTCACACAGTCACGAAATCACACAGTAATACAGTCACACTGTCACACTTTTACACAGTCACACTGTCACGCAGTCATACATTCACACAGTCACACTGTCACGCAGTCACACAGTCACACAGACACACTGCCATGCAGTCACACAGTCACTCTGTCACGCAGTCATACAGTCACGCTGTAACACACTCACACTGTCACGCAGTCATGCAGTCACACAGTCATACAGTCACACGGTCACACAATCATACAGTCACAAAGACACACTGTCACACAATCACGCAGTCGCACTGTCACACAGTCATACAGTCACACTGTCACACTGTTACACTTTCATACAGTCACACTCGCACACAGTCACACTGTCACACAATCACAGTGTCACACAGTCATACAGTCATACAGTCATACAATCACACTGGCACACAGTCACTTAGTCACACAGTCGCACTGTCACAGAGTCGTACAGTCACACGGTCACACAGTCACACTGTCATACAGTCACTCTGTGAAACAGTCATACAGTCACTCTGTCACTATCACACTCTCAGGCAGTCACACTGTCACGCAGTCATATAGTCACACTGTCATGCAGTCACACTGTCACGCAGTCATATAGTCACACTGTCACGCACTCACACTGTCACAGTCATACAGTCACACAGTCATACTGTCGCACAGTCACACAGTCACACAGTCACACAGTCACATAGTCATACAGTCACACTGTCACACTTTGACACAGTCACACATTCACACTGTTACACCGTCACACAGTCACACTGTCACACTGTCATACAGTCACACAGTCCTACTGTCACACTGTCTCACATTCACACAGTCACACAGCCAAACTTTCACACAGTCACGCAGTCATTCTGTCACACCGTCATACAGTCACACTCTCACACTGTCACACAGTCATACAGTCACACTGTCACACAGTCACACTGTCACACAGTCACGCTGTCACTCTGTCACACAGTCATACAGTCACACTCTCACACTGTCACACAGTCATACAGTCACACTGTCACACAGTCACACAGTCACACAGAAATAAAGTCACACTGTCACACTGTTACACAGTCACACTGTCACACAGTCATACAGTCACAATGTTACACTGCCATGCAGTCACACAGTCACACAGTCAAACTGCCACACTGTCACACTGTTACGCAGTCACACTATCACGCTGTCATATAGTCACACATTCACACAGTCACACAGTCACACAGTCACACAGTCACACAGTCACACTGTCAAACAATCATATAGTCACACAGTCACACAGTCACACAGTCACACAGTCACACAGTCACACTGTCACGCAGTCACACACTCATGAAGTCACACTTTCACACATTTAGACACTCACACTGTCACACAGTCACACAGTCACACTGTCACACAGTCATACAGTCACACTCACACAGTCAAACTGTCAAACAATCATATAGTCACACAGTCACACACTCACACAGTCATACCGTCACACAGTCACACTGTTACACTGTCATACAGTCACACTTTAACGCAGTCACACTGTCATGCAGTCACACTGTCACACAGTCTACAGTCTTACAGTCATACAGTCAAACTGCCACACAGTCACACTGTCTCACAGTCACACAGTCACACTGTCACACAGTTACTCTGCCATGCAGTAACACTGTCAATCAGTCATACAGTCCCACAGTCAAGTCATACAGTCACACTGTCAAACAGTCATACAGTCACACAGTCCCACAGTCACACTGTCACGCAGTCACACTGTCACACAGTCATACAGTCACACAGTCACGCAGTCATACAGTCACACTGTCACACTGTCACGCAGTCATGCAGTCACACAGTCATACAGTCACACAGTCACGCAGTCATACAGTCACACAGTCACACTCTCAAACAGTTTAAGCAGTTGTACAGTCACAATGTCACATTGTCACGCAGTCACACTATCACACTCTCATATAGTCACACCATCATGTCACACTTTCACACAGACACACAGTCCCACAGTCGCACTGTCACACAGTCACACAGTCACACAGTCACAATGTCACCCAGTCACGGAGTCACTCTGTCACACAGTCATACAGTCACACTGTCACACTCTCCACAGTCATACAGTCACACTGTCATACTGTTACACAGTCAAACTGTCACACTCTTACATTCACACTGTTACACTGTGATACAGTCACAATGTCAGATAGTCACACTGTCGTGCAGTCACAGTGTCACACGGTCACACAGTCACACTGTCACACATTCACACAATCACGCAGTCGCACTGTCACAGAGTCGTGCATTCACACTGTCACACAGTCACACTGTCATACCGTCACATTGCCACACATTCATACAGTCACACTGTTACTATCACACCGTCACGCAGTCACACTGTCACGCAGTCATACAGTCACACAGTCATACAGTCACACAGTCACAAAGATACACTGTAACACTGTCTCACAGGCGTACAGTTACACTGTCACACAGTCACACTGTCACAGTCATACAGTCACACAATCGTACTGTCACACTGTCACACAGTCACACAGTCACACATTCATACAGACACACAGTCACACTGTCATACAGACACAGTCACACTGTCAAACAGTCACACAATCACACTGTCACACAGTCACGCAATCACACAGTAATACAGTCACACTGTCACACTTTTACACAGTCACACTGTCACGCAGTCATACATTCACACAGTCACACTGTCACGCAGTCACACAGTCACACAGTCACACTGCCATGCAGTCACACAGTCACTCTGTCACGCAGTCATACAGTCATGCTGTAACACACTCACACTGTCACGCAGTCATGCAGTCACACAGTCATACAGTCACACGGTCACACAATCATACAGTCACAAAGACACACTGTCACACAATCACGCAGTCGCACTGTCACACAGTCATACAGTCACACTGTCGCACTGTTACACTTTCATACAGTCACACTCGCACACAGTCACACTGTCACACAATCACAGTGTCACACAGTCATACAGTCATACAGTCATACAATCACACTGGCACACAGTCACTTAGTCACACAGTCGCACTGTCACAGAGTCGTACAGTCACACGGTCACTCAGTCACACTGTCATACAGTCACTCTGTGAAACAGTCATACAGTCACTCTGTCACTATCACACTCTCAGGCAGTCACACTGTCATGCAGTCATATAGTCACACTGTCACGCACTCACACTGTCACAGTCATACAGTCACACAGTCACACTGTCGCAAAGTCACACAGTCACACAGTCACACAGTCACATAGTCATACAGTCACACTGTCACACTTTGACACAGTCACACATTCACACTGCTACACCGTCACACAGTCACACTGTCACACTGTCATACAGTCACACAGTCCTACTGTCACACTGTCTCACATTCACACAGTCACACAGCCAAACTTTCACACAGTCACGCAGTCATTCTGTCACACCGTCATACAGTCACACTCTCACACTGTCACACAGTCATACAGTCAACCTGTCACACAGTCACACTGTCACACAGTCACGCTGTCACTCTGTCACACAGTCATACAGTCATACTCTCACACTGTCACACAGTCATACAGTCACACTGTCACACAGTCACACTGTCACACAGAAATAAAGTCACACTGTCACACTGTTTCCCAGTCACACTGTCACACAATCATGAAGTCACACTGTCACACTGTTACACAGTCACACTGTCACACAGTCATACAGTCACAATGTTACACTGCCATGCAGTCACACAGTCACACAGTCAAACTGCCACACTGTCACACTGTTACGCAGTCACACTATCACACTGTCATATAGTCACACATTCACACAGTCACACAGTCACACAGTCACACAGTCACACTGTCACACAGTCGTACAGTCACACTGTCACACAGTCACACTTTCAAACAATCATATAGTCACACAGTCACACAGTCACACAGTCACACAGTCACACAGTCACACAGTCACACTGTCACGCAGTCACACACTCATGAAGTCACACTGTCACACATTTAGACACAGTCACACAGTCACACTGTCACAGTCATACAGTCACACAGTCATACAGTCACACTGTCACACAGTCACACTGTCAAACAATCATATAGTCACACAGTCACACAGTCACACAGTCATACAGCCACACAGTCACACTGTTACACTGTCATACAGTCACACTGTAACGCAGTCACACTGTCACACAGTCTACAGTCTTACAGTCATGCAGTCACACAGTCATACAGTCACACTGTCTCACAGTCACACAGTCACACTGTCACACAGTTACTCTGCCATGCAGTAACACTGTCAATGAGTCATAGAGTCCCACAGTCAAGTCATACAGTCACACTGTCAAACAGTCATACAGTCACACAGTCCCACAGTCACTCTGTCACGCAGTCACACTGTCACACAGTCATACAGTCACACAGTCATGCAGTCATAGACTCACACTGTCACACTGTCACGCAGTCATGCAGTCACACAGTCATACAGTCACACAGTCACGCAGTCATACAGTCACACAGTCACACTCTCAAACATTTTAAGCAGTTGTACAGTCACAATGTCACACTGTCACGCAGTCACACTATCACACTGTCATATAGTCACACCATCATAATGTCACACTTTCACACAGACACACAGTGCCACAGTCGCACTGTCACACAGTCACACAGTCACACAGTCACAATGTCACCCAGTCACGGAGTCACTCTGTCACACAGTCATACAGTCACACTGTCACACTCTCCACAGTCATACAGTCACACTGTCATACTGTTACACAGTCAAACTGTCACACTCTTACATTCACACTGTTACACTGTGATACAGTCACAATGTCACACAGTCACACTGTCGTGCAGTCACTGTGTCACACAGTCATACAGTCAGACAGTCATACAGTCACACTGTCACACATTCACACAGTCACACAGTCGCACTGTCACAGAGTCGTACATTCACACTGTCACACAGTCACACTGTCACAAAGATACACTGTAACACTGTCTCGCAGGCGTACAGTCACACTGTCACACAGTCACACTGTCACAGGCATACAGTCACACAATCGTACTGTCACACTGTCACACAGTCACATTGTCACACAGTCATACAGACACACTGTCACACTGTCAAACAGTCACACAATCACACTGTCACACAGTCACGCAATCACACAGTAATACAGTCACACTGTCACACTTTTACACAGTCACACTGTCACACAATCATGAAGTCACACTGTCACACTGTCACGCAGTCACACAGTAATAAAGTCACACTGTCACACTGTTTCGCATTCACACTGTCACACAATCTTGAAGTCACACTGTCACACTGTTACACAGTCACACTGTCACACAGTCGTACAGTCACAATGTTACACTGCCTTGCAGTCACACTGTCACACAATCATAGAGTCACGCTGCGACACTGTCACACAGTCACATTTTCATGCAGTCACACTGTCACTGTCACACAGTCACACTGTCACACAGTCACACAGTCACACTGTCATGGAGTCACACTCTCACTGTAACGCAGTCACACTGTCACGCAGTCACACAGTCACACTGTCACACTGTCACACTGTCACAGTCATACATTCACACAGTCATATTGTTGCACAGTCACAGTGTCACACTGTCACACTGTCACAATCATATAGTCACACTGTCACACTTTCAGTCACACAGTCACACTGTCATACAGCACACAGTCACACTGTCACACTGTCATACAGTCACACAGTCACACTGTCACACTGTCACACAGTCACACAATCACACAGTCACACTGTCACACAGTCACGGAGTACCTCTGTCACACAGTCATACAGTCACACTGTCACACTGTCCACAGTCACGCAGTCACACTGTCACACATTCACACTGTCACACTGTAATACAGTTACACTGTCACACTGTTACGCAGTCACATTGTTACACAGTCATACAGTCACACTGTCACACTGTTGTACTGTCATATAGTCACACTCTCACACAGTCACACTGTCATGCAATCACAGTGTCACACAGTCATACAGTCATACACTCATACAGTCACACTGTCACACAGTCACTTATTCACACAGTCGCACTGTCACAGATTCATACAGTCACACGGTCACACAGTCACACTGTCATACAGTCACACTGTCAATCAGTCATACATTCACGCTGTCTCTATCACACTCTCATGCAGTCACACTGTCACGCAGTCATATAGTCACACTGTCACGCACTCACACTGTCACAGTCATACAGTCACACAGTCATACTGTCGCACAGTCACACAGTCCCACAGTCACACTGTCACACAGTCACACAGTCATACTGTCACACTGTCTCACAGTCACACACAGAGTCACACTTTCACACAGTCACGCAGTCATTCTGTCACACAGTCATACAGTCACACACTCACACTTTCACACAGTCATACAGTCACACTGTCACACAGTCACACTGTCACACAGTCACGCTCTCACTCTGTCACACAGTCCTACAGTCACACTCTCACACTGTCACACAGTCATACAGTCACACTGTCACACAGTCACACAGTAATAAAGTCACACTGTCACACTGTTTCTCAGTCACACTGTCACACAGTCATGAAGTCTCACTGTCACACTGTTACACAGTCACACTGTCACACAGTCATACAGTCACACTGTTACACTGTCATATTTTCACACTGTCACACAGTCACACTGTCACACAATCACACAGTCGCACTCTGTCACAGTCACGCAGTCACACTGTCACACAGTCATATAGTCACACAGTCAAACAGTCGCACAGTGACACTGTCACAGTGTCATACAGTTACACAGTCACAGAGTCACACTGTCACAGTCATACATGCACACAGTCATACTGTCGCACAGTCACGCAGTCACACTGTCACACTGTCACACTGTCACGCAGTCATACAGTCACACTGTCACACTTTCACACAGTCACACAGTCACACTGTCACACTGTCACACAGTCACGCAGTCACTCTGTCACACTTTCATACAGTCACACTCTCACACTGTCACACAGTCACACATTCACACTGTCACACTGTCACACAGTCACTGCATTATGACAGCTCAGCTCCAATGCTCCTGCTCATCAGTCTGCTTTTCACATGTAAGGTTATTTTATTGTCTAAAGTTGCCTGGTGGGCAATAGCTGACAAATCTGCCGAGACAGTGTTCATCTGAGTGTGTTTAAAGACACCTGAAAGACAAAAAACAACTCTGTGTTTCTGTGACAGCAATGGGAGGAATGTGTGCACCTTCACTTTATAAAAAACCACCTGAAACATGCCCAAACGGCAGACTTGGAGATTTGCATGCAAGAAAATTGCCTTCCACTTGTCATTATATTTTTTCTAGGCAACAAGACTGAGTGTACTCTTTGCAAACAAACTTGAGTACATCAAAGAATGCTGTAGGTCTACATAATCAACTTTCCTAATGAAAACAGATCCACAGTATTGGCTGTTTGGGCTAAAGGGGAAATGATGTTATTATCACCTGGTTGGAAGAGTTAATCTACTCCAGCATGCATCATGATTTAATTATTCCTAATTGATCTTAATAGATGGATGTCAAGTCTGGCCTTGCGTGGCTTCAATTATAGCAATTTTGCAGGATCCCTTTGTAGCGGATCTTGGAAAATATCTGATGGTTTCTGCCTGTCTACATTTATGTTGAAGGACTTCTAGGTTTAGTTAAATGGTACTTGAAGATTTTATACATTATGGCACCAAGGAGAAAGGTAATGGAGATTTTACAAGAGATATTCTTTGTATATTCTTTGTATCCATTTCTAGTTTATACAGTATTGAGTCGTGTTGGTTGCTCTTCTGTAGGTAGCTGCCATGGAATTTTTAAGGGAGAATGAGTGAAAAACAATCAGACTTTTGAGTCAAACATGTTTGGGAGTTATGCTTTTTTTTTTTTTTTAATATTCATTTGATGGAATGTTCATGTACCACCACCTAGTATGAAAGAAAGCCTTTTTATGAACTAAGAAAACAATTCTCTGACATGAATCATTTATGTTGTCTTCTTTTCTGTGTTTTTGTTTGCATTCTAAATGAATGTAAAAGAAATTCTCAGGCTGGCTATTCTAGTGATCACTAGGTGATTACCAAAACAATATTACAGAACTGTAGAACGGTAGAATATGCTGAGTTGGAAGGAACTCATCAGGATTATTGAGTTCAACTCCTGGCCCTGTGAGAACATGTCCAGAATCACATCATGTGCCTGATAGCATTTTCCAAGCACTTCTGGAGCTCAGACAGACTTGGTGCTGTGAACACTCTCCTGGGAGAATGTCCCAGTGCTCAGACACCCTTCAGATGAAAAATGTTTTCCTGAAAAAACCTCTCCTGACACAGCTTCATGCTGTTTTCCTGAATCTTGTTGCTGGTCACAACAGTGAAATGATTTGCAGCCATCCCTCCCCTTCCCCTCCTGAGGATGCTGAGGAAAACAATGAGATCTCCCCTCAGTCTCCTCTTCTCAGGCTAAACAGACCAAGTGACTTCAGCTGTTCCTGTACCAGGTTGTGAGAGACTGACATGTCATAGTTAATGGTTTAAACACTGTTATGGTGTATTTTTACCTCATTATGGCAAAGCTAGATAATGAAGCTGCAACCACCAAAGCCCACCCCTCCCTCAATATGCCTTCTAACTGGAATTTTGGACTGTGAGTTAAGCCAATGGGAACTTGAGATAAGATAAGGGTGACACTATTGTTCAATCCTCTCAGGTCTAGGGAGAAATAGACAGGGCTCAGGGAGAAGAATGTATCTACAGAAAAGTAGAATTTATCTGCAGTTGTCCTGAAAATTTGTTCTGGCTGGATCTGAGAAGGGGGAAGGCCACAGCCCACAATCTCATTTGCTGAGGCTAGGTTTACACACACTCCTTCACAACCCATTGTGGAGAGAAGTAGAGTTTTTGTGGGTGTAATGTAACCTCTGGCCACAGGGAAATAGCATCCATCCTCCCTTACACAAACTGGGTCAGTTGTGAAAAAACCCTGCTGCTGGGAGGCCACGTCCACACGGGACATTCAAGAAAAAGGCAGCTTAGGAGGCATCAAAAACCACCAAAGAACCCCAAAGAAGTTCCTGAGGCCTTGCGCCTGACAACTGCATTTGATGCAAGCAATGCAAAGTGATGCAACAGATCCAGAGCCTGTTGGAAGAGACTGACCCAAACTTGCTTTCTCCAGGGAAGGTCCCTGGGCAGTCCTACCTGGCCTGAGTGTATATTAATACATTGAACCCTGTGTTTTGCAGGACTCCCACCACCAAGAAGACTAGAAGAAGAGGATCAAAAGGATGCTGCTGTGATGCCCAGAGGGGGGTTATTTTGTGTTTAATCTGTCTCTCTGTCACTCTCTCTCCTCCCCACCCCTTTTCTATTTCTTTCTATTTCTGTCTCTCACACACATTTACTGCTAAATAAAACCCATACTATTGACTCTGGCATATGGTGTTATTTGAACCTTAATCCAGGCAGAGCCCTCCTTCTAATAACTTCAAAAACTGGATCTTTGCACAGGTCCAGAATCTGGCACTTGTCCTTTAAGAGTTCATATCATTGGGAATTGCACATCTCTTTAACTGGCCCGTGACTTTTTGCCAGGTCTCTCTCTTGAGGAAATCAAGAACTCCTCCCAGCTTAGTGCTGTTGGCAAATTTAGTTAGTATTCCTTCAAGTCCTGTGTCCAAGACATTAATGAATGAAGTGTTAAGGAGAGAGTGGGCTGAGGATGGATTCCTGCAGAACCTCAGATGTGAGGAGTGCCCAGCCTGATGTCACCCCACTCAGTTTAACCCTTTGTGACTGACCCATCACCAGCTGCTCACCCACTGAATTATTCAGCTGTGTGCTGAGCATTTGTCCAGAAGGATACTGAGAGACTGTATCAAAAGCTTTGCTGAAGCTCAAAAAAGATTGCACCTGCTGGCATTGTAAGATTAACTAGGTGGGTTATCCTGCTTTAGAAAGAAATCAGTTCGACAAGCAGGATGTCCTCTTATATAAACTGAATAAGCAGAAATAGAGGTTTTAATCAAAGCATTTTTCTACTTTCCCCCCTCATTAGTATGTTTTCATAACACTAGATCAACCATAATGGTCTATTTTTTATGTGTGTGAGAAAAAACTCAGCATTCTATTTTTATAACTGTTTTTTGCTAAGCATTCAACACTACTGAAAACATGCCAAATTAAGGCATGAAAATTGACAATCTCTTCTAAGACAGCACTAACTTCTTTTTCACTATCCGAGAGAAAAGACAGTGGTCCCATATTATGGGGTATGTGTTCATAGGAAGACGACATAATTTCTTATTCATCAGAGTGCTGTAAAGAGACTAGAGCAGCATCAATAAAATGTAAGATAAAACTATGCTTTTTGCCTGCCCTGTGAAAAGCTGAAGGCCCAAGATAAAAAAATATGAAATATTATAAATGTTATAAATAATCTTTAAAGAATATAAATTATAACATAACCAGAAAATGAATTTGGAAGACGCACGTATAGACATTGAGTAAATTCAGTTGCTTGCATTCTCTGAATTTTTATTTCTGGAATAATTTTGGATGTACTTCATAATAAATAACTTTAAAAGGAAAATTTTATAGGTAGTATCATATTATGCAAGTAGGAGATATTAAGTATACAGTAACCCAGTGATTTGATATATAGAAATTCAGAAATTTCAAGTATTTTTTGATAATGTCCCCATAAAATTTCTTGCCATTTTCCAGCTAGTCATATAAATGAACCTCTAAAATGCCAACAAATCAGAAAAAAAATTGGTCCTATCAGGAGTGTTAATATTGCTCTATATTTGTTCTCAATGGTACTTAAAAAACTCACTGAAAGAGCTTCTTTTTCAAAACAAATATATCTACTGTAAACAGAATGCTGGATGAGTTGGAGATGAAAGAAAAGTTTATTGGCTGACCTTTCAGACAGTTTTTTCTTATTTCAAGGAAAGTGGTCTCCAGAAGATACAAGGAATCCTTAGCCATAAAGTCAATAGCCATCTTTTTCTATTTACCTTACGAACTTGGTAAGCATTAAGGACATAAGGTAAACATAAAATCTAACCTCAAATCTTTGAACCAGCAGCACAGGAGTCTTTTATGTCTTTGAAATGAAGATCTGCATTTGACTGTCAGCAGCTTGGTTCTAACACACAAAGCACCTGGAGTTACAGAAATACCAAATGCTCGATATCTCTGCTCCCTCTGCACACAGCCATCACAGCTTCAGCTCTGGGATGGAAAGTCATGCTGTAAGGGCTTAAAGACATCCCTCCTCCACAACACAACTTCAGCTGCATCCAGTGATAGATAAAGCAACTGTATTTGTTGATCTATTACTTTGTCCATGGGCATTTCTACTAGGGCTATGACTGTCATAGGAAATGTATTTCACTTAGCTATTTGCACATATTGACTCTAATAAGGTTTTGGTACTTCCAAGCAAGTGACCTTCATCTCTTTTGATGGCAGATCAGTAGCTTAAAGAGCTTCTATTGTGCATTGCTGAAAAGAGAATATATTTGAAGAAACAGCATGTACTACACTAAAAACAAAAAGACATTACTCAGCAGACATGTCACTCAGGCCCACATGGACTATAAAAATATGTTCCAAAGCTGAAATACTACATCTTGTTTGCACTTGAAGGGACCAAAAATGATTTACTGTTGGCAGGTTTACCCACAAATATTCAATTTGAATTCTTTTTGAGAACTGTACCAGTGCTCTCATGTCTCACTAGGGAGCTGTCTAGCTGGCAATGCCACATAGTACACTGACTGAAAATCAGCATAGAGGCAAGATCTCCATTCTGTAAATGAACCCCATATTAACAGGGTTAGGATTTGCCATTAGTAAAATATGAAGAGGCATAGCAGAGGAGAGAAATTGACAGACATGAATTTCTTCCATGCATTTAAAAATACCCCACACCATATTTTTGCTTTCCTCATTAATGTTGTTGCTTTATCAAAAACTGGGAATGGAGCAATAGGAGGGGGAAGATTCCACCCTACTTTACACTGAAGATCAAGGAATCTCTGAAGCTTGTACAAGGCCTTATAACCACTGCTTGCATGGAAGGATATCAAATCACATCTTGTCTATTCTCCAGTGCACCTAACTGCGGTCTCATCCACTTCCCTCCAGTGATGAAGCCTTTTATAATGGTACATGTCTGTTAAATTAGAATTCTGACAGATCCATGCCTACTGGCCAGATCCAAAGTCCTTTAAAATCAATTAATAGATTCAAGCCACCACTGCTGCCTCCTGCCAGCTTTTCTGTGTTTGGGAAAGACCACAGGCTAAAAAGTTGTGCTGGTAATCATCAGAGTGAGTACCCCATCTGAATAACTTGGAGAGAGCCAACAGAGCAATGCCTAATTAAAAGAAAAAAAAATAATATAAAAAGGAAAACTAACAACAAAACCCAGAGGGAAACTTTCAGTTGTTTCTATTCAATAGATCCAGACAAATTGTTTTTAATAACCAGAGGAAACTATTTTCAGTATTAGAACCCTTTCCAGAGGATTTGCAAAACCACATCAGCAGCTCATGTAATCTAGCATCCTCTTCCTAGTTCTGCTGGAAATTTCAGTGAAACTGCACAATTTCACAATTCATCTAATAATATAAATCTACACAACTGGGAATGTCTTTTTTCCCCTTTCTCAGCTGCTAATCAGAATATGCCCTGAAGCATGAGGATTGGTTGGAGAGAAGATAAAAGCAAAGAAGATAATAATGTAACTTATTGAAGTATTGCTTTAGACTCTAATGGATCCCACTACAAATTAATTCTTCACAGTACAAATGCCCTGTGGTAATGCCCTGAACTACAGATGGATCTGCTATGTCATGTACACCTAAATGGCTGTGCAAAGGTGTTAGGCTTTAAAGGAAAGACCACTTAGTATTCATATATAAAACACTGTTGGATACTATGGGACCATAGCTTTGATGCCCTGGAAATAAATGTAGTCCTCCTTCTCAGCAGTTTCACTGTCCACAATACTGGATAGCCCAAGCTTTATGCCCTTATTCTTTATTCAGCCCACCAGTAAATAAATTAATATGACCAGAAAAAGAGTTAGAGTGCCTGGGGACAGTCAGAATAGTTAATACTCTGTATTTCTACCTGTGCTGTGTGCTTTAACATTGCCAAGAAAACCAGAGAAAGGAAGCAGCATGGTTTGTCCCAGCATGGGATTGGCATTTGCAGGTCAGTAACCATTAGGCTTACCTTTAGGCAGTCATTTTGCCAGACAGTACTTGAGGTACTGAGCAAGCAATAACCATGACACCAGCACTGACTTGCACATCTCTGTTAGCTGTCCTTACAATTCAAACCCAGCAGAGCAGCCTATGGGAAGCGGACTGACAGAAAGGTTTGGCCGTTAGCAGATTCTTTTGTGCTGTTATCCCTTTTATTATGTTTGGGAAAGGTTTTTTTTTTTTCTGCAGCACTGAAAGACATAGCCTGCAGCAGTAGCCTAGAGAAAGTAAGCATCGCCAATATAGGACAGCAAGGATAAGTGATGAATTAATTGCACTGACACGCTTGGGGTTAGTGTCCTCTCTCTTAGAGAAAGAAGGCCAGGAGGGAGATATTACCTTCATGTTCAGGAGCAAGAGAGCATTTGTGCAAGTTGAATGTCTGTGCTTGAGTCATATGTACTTGAACTGAAGTCAATGTGAGGAACATACATAAGCTGCTCATTCTGATGTCTGCTTTCTGTGCTGTCTCCCACACTAACATGCCTCATGGAAATAGTAATCAGAAACTGACTATAAGAGAACAGCAATAAAAAGAGAATGAAGGTTATGTGAGTTTGTCCACTACCCGTTATTGCAACTGAACAAGACAGCAGACAGGGAAAGAGTGAGCAGAGTGTGGTGTGACTGTATGTGTGTATGTGTGATAGGGATCTCCGCTGCCTTTCACCCTTACCATTCCATATGCTGACACCTTCTACTCATTAATAACCCTTTTGAGCACGAACCAATGAGGATAGATTGCAGCATGGATCTTCAGTCTCACTGCTGGCCAGGAATATTCTGAAATAGTTACAGTCAGCACACCTCACTTGGCAATAGATGTGACATTCAGCCCTGCGCTGTTTGCAGCACAAACCTACTAAAGAGAAACTCAAAGCAAATACAGAATGGAAGTGACATAATCTTTACTCTCATGCTTCTAGCCAAAGAACTCAGTTGCTAGTTCCACTACTAGATTCACAGGAGTTGTGACCTGAGTTTCATTTAAAAGGACCTCTTTTCTTTTAAGATCTACTTTTATAATGAATATTTATTATCTTCATGGATTTCTGAAGATCAAAAATAATGTTTTTATCTGAAAGTTCTGGTTGATCCCTTGAAGAAATTTACCACACCCTCTTTTATTTTTTTCTCATAGAAATACCAGATCCAGATGCTACATGAAAGAGCAATCCCTTACAAACTTTTTGAAAAAGAACAGATGCCAGCAAGTTTGAAATAAATGTCATGCATTCTTGAACTGTTGGTCTTATTGTGCAAGCACAGCCCAATGGTATATCACATAAATAATTGAAATTATTTATTTTGGATGCATTGCACTGTGTTTGCACTGTATCTTCCTGTTCAGAAATTACTGAGTAAAAATGAGAGGGTTGAACAGGGCAAGTTGAAAGAGATTGGCAAAATGATAGCATTCCCTTCTTTAAAGATATAGATGTTAGCAGAACTGTGTGGCTAATAATCTCCAGCATGTTTCATCATGTTTGCTCAGCATCAAAATTATTGTTGCTGGACAAAAGCCTAGCTTAGCTAGACAGTAAATTTTCTCAAAGAAATGTGTTCTAAAAAACCCCAAAAAACACCCTTTGTAACAAAATAGGTTATATTTCTTCGAGAAGAAATCTATGCATACTTGAGGTGAGAGGTTAGAAAATTCTTTTAACCTTAGCACAATAGTTATGATACTGAATACAGATTTGGGATAAATGCTTAGTTTTGTACCATAGAGTCCTTAGTACAAACACCAGAGGACAATGTGGCCTTGTGCTGACTCCCTACATCTGTGACTCAGAGTCTTGTGTCAGATTATTTGCTTTTATCAGAGAATAATATGTATTAGTAGAGGTCTTGAAAACAGAGGTAGAATTCCAGGCTAAGGAATGACAAGAGAAGTTCATCCTCACCTGACAACATATTTGGGAAACTCCCAAGGAGAGAAGATTCATCAGGAGGTCTGGGACTGTAAAAAGAAGTTTTGAGGAATGGAATGCTCCCAAATGACCACCAAAGACCTTCAAAAGATCCTTACTGTATCCAAAAAAGCTCATGGAAATAATTAGCATAAATGTACATATTCGGGAAATGTTAAGGCTGCGTGATAGAAGTGATGAATATGTACTAGTTTCATGACTATAACTTGTCCTATTAACTCCTTATGCAACCTAATCCTTATGCATGCTTTAGGATGATTCCCCATGCATCCAGTGCTGCTAAAAAAGTAATATTGGCTTTCTAACCTCATAAATTGTTTGGAGAGTTCATTTTCCAGTTTTTAGTGACAGACTCAAAAATATAACAACATGACTGGCTGATTAATTTTTCCATTTCTATATGTTTTATATGTTTTTTATTCTAAGTGAATAACCCTTTAATCATTGTATTTATACAGACAAAAGTATCAACTAAATTTCAATACAGGTCCACATCTGGGTTTCATTTTTTGAATGCCACTCTGCACATCTTTCCAGTACTTGAATAACAGGAGGGAGAATAATTACATTTTTTTTAATGTTTATTTTCTCAGAGGTGCTAGTTGAAAAGAAAATAAAACATCTGTGGGAAAGAAGCAGACAATGAGGCATCTGGGAGAAAGAGCATATGTTACCTTTATACCTCACCTGATTCCTCTTGGGTACAGCTGAGCTTAAGTTGAAAACTGAAATTAATTTTTCCACTGCTTCTCTATCGTATTGCCACAAGAGAGAAAGAAAAAGAAAGCCTTTCCAAAATTCATGTCTTCCTTTAAAACTAAGCTCAGAAAAAAATATTACTGGGAAAAAATACAGGTTCTGGTAGTTTGCTGTGCTTTCTTATTTACTCCCACGTTTCTCCTCACAGCCAAACTTCAACAACCCTGCAGCTGACTGCTTCTCTGCATAACTCTGCTCTATCTATCCAGATAATTCACATATTCATCAACATCTGAAATGCTGTCAGATACTACACTAATGTTTGTCTTCAAAGCTAAATCTAGTTTAGGGAAACAACCTGCAAATCCTCATGAATATGCTGTGAACCCCTTGTCATCTTCAAGGACCATATTTCCAACAGATACCCATATTTTATCTCTTTCTAACTCTCTATGCATCGCAATTCATTGATATTTCTGCCCACATCTCATTTAACAATATTTGCAAAGGCAGTGATTATCACTTTGGATAGTGATTGCTCCTTTTTGTATACCTTATTTTTTGATTACCCCTTGCAATTTTGTTTCGTTTCCTATGAGCTCTAGAAGTACACTTGCTATATGTTTACAGTTGATCCTTGAAAGCAAATTTTCTGATTTTTTTTGTGCAAGATAACAATGATGGAGACACTTTTTATCCTCCAAATTAACACTTCAGAAACGTGTTTATCAGGCTGACTTAAGAAGGGGGTTGAAACAGACATAGCTGGTAGATGAAGTTCTAATTGGAGGCCCTTTCATGATGAACTAGATAATAAAAATGAAGTTACACCCCAGTCTGATGTAGCAAGATAAAGCAAGAGACAAATTTAATTTCTTTGCAAAACTCAGTTTGGAGCCTCAGAGAGAAGAGGGCTTTTGCACTGATCTGGGGGATACAAAAATCAAAACAAGAAAACAATGAAATATTCATTCATTGTAAATAAGAAGTCTATTATTTCTTAATATTTCCTAAAGCTAAATATTAGCTGAAAGCACAGGCATCACTGGAATCATACCTGCTCTCTGCTGCAAGGCCTATGAAGGAAATGGGCTTTGTACTGACCTCATCCAGTTAGATAATGGAAAACTTGAGGGTTACATTTCATTTACATGGATTTTGGCTGTCACTGTAAGTAGAAGCAAAGACATGGTTGTCCAACAATTAGAATACACCCTTGCATTTCAACTCCTAATTCTATTATCAATATTTTCCTGTTTTGTCTTTATAGTGAGAAAGCCCAGAAAAAGCCTTGTTTCTAATACATCTAGTTTCGCTCTCAACAACTAATAAGAAATGAGGAAAATTTTCAAAGCATGATTCAGGATAATGTCAGTAAATTAGAAAGTGTTCCAAGAAGAAAAATAGTTTAAAATGTCTGTTCTTGAGACCAAGAAACCAGAATGAATGGTTGTGCTGTTTGAAAAATTATATGTTTAAAGCGTGTAACTATGATGAAAAAGAAGATATCTTCCACCATACTGTTGTGTATAGCCAGTCTTTTTAACATATTTATCAGAGTGGGAAAGTAGCCTTATCATAAGAAAAGTGTGGTTTTTTGTGGAGTGATAACATTAGAAAGGAAAGCTCAGATATTGCCTTGAAACAGCTTTTGACCTGCTGTTGTTTGGACAGCTCCTTTGCCAAAAGATGTGCAAGAAAAAATAACGCCAAAACTCTACAGAAGGTTCGTTTTAATAAGTCAAGATCTAAACTTGTATACAAGTAATAAACAAAAAGATACCCAACTTTTCCTGCACTATTTTGTAAATTAATCATTTAGTATATAACCTAGGTCGTTGTTTGCCTCTCTCCATAATTGGTACTTTATAGTTGTCAGCATTTATTATAGTACATCAACAGTGCAATGCAGTCATGACCTGGAATAATGACCCTCTAATAGGATCAAGGGACATTTAAAGTTCCTCTTTTCATATATTTTGAAGTCTCTTATGAACAGAACAATCAAAATTCATTGCCTAAAGGATCTTCTGTTCTTGGACATTCAGAATCATTTGCAATCATCTTTGGTTGAGACTTAAGTGCTACAGAAACTATGTAGCTCAAGATGACCATGGTCAGTGTGTCACTTCTCCTGTTGAGAAAGGACTATTAGCAACAAAACTCCTCTGCTGAAAGCTGTTTGCACAAAATGGTACCTTGCTGATATGAGCCATAACTGTAATTGCTACTTATTCACAATTTAATAACTAGTGTAACTGGTCCTACAATAAACTCTCCCAGAAATGGCAAATATTCAGCACACTTATTTTCAGGCAAGAAGAACAATGAAATCATTACAGCTAGCTTTAGAAAAAGTAGGTAAATATCTGGGGTAGTGTGTAGAGAAGCTGAATGCTCTCAGATAAGCAGTGAAAGTTTCAATCAGCAAATAAATCACTTGTAACGCCATAAAGCAAAATATTCCAATAGTTAGCTACAGCTCTCAAAAGTTCAGTTTATTTTATTTGCTTTCTGGTATGCTTAGGTATAGAATCATGTAAACCTATCTGTATTGCCTTTTGTTGACCAGGTGTTAGAGGGGTGGGAGCTATGCTGCAGAGGTGACCTCCGTGAGGAGAGGCCAGACTCTTCCCTGTACCTGACACAGGTGGTTCCAGTCCACTGGACGCACCACAGGACATGCCTCAGCCAAGGTGGTTTTATCTCCCTGATATTACATGAAAGACAGAATTAAAAAATGCTGCATGGAAGTCATGAGAGAAACAGTGAAAGAAATAACCCTACAGACACCAGAGGGGGAGGAGGGGAGAAAATTATTCCAGAGCTGTTCCTGCCAAAGCAGAGATTCTACTGAAGCTAGTGGAGAATCATACAATGGTTATGGTTGGAAGAGACCTCAAAGGTTATCTAGTTCTAACTCCTCTGCTGTGGGCAGGAGCCCACACTACACCTTTCTCTTTACCAGATTGCTCAGTGCTTCATGCAGCCTGCCCTTGAACCAGAGATAGGGCATCCACAGCTTCTCTGGGCAACCTGTTCCACCACCTCACTTACCTCACAGCAAACAATTTCTTCCTAGTAACTGTTCTAAACCTACTGTCTTTCAGTACAAAACCATTGCCCGTTATCACTACGTGCCCTTGTAGAAAGTCTTTGTCCAGCCTTTTTTTAGGCTCCCTTCAGCTACTAAAAAGACTGCAGTAGGGTAGCCTTCTTTTCTCCAGGCTTCACCGTCCCAATTCTCTTAGCCAGTCCTTGTAGGAAAGGTGCACCAACCCTGTGACCATCCTGGGAGCATCTTCTGGACTCTTTCTTTCCACCAGGTTGATTTCCTTCCTGTGCTGGTGACCCCAGAGCTGGTGGAGGGGCAGAATTCACTCCCTGGCCCTGCTGCTTTGGATGCAGCCCAAGACACAATTGTTTTTCTGGGTTGCAAACACACACTTCTGGCTCTTGTCCAGTCTTTTATCCACCAGCACCTTCAACTCCTCCTCTAAAAAGCTGCTGTCAATCTGTTCATCCCCCAGCCTGTGTTCATAGTGGAGTTGCCCTTATCCAGGTGCAGCACCTTCCGCTTGGTTGAACCACGTGACGTTCCCATGTGCCCTCTTCTTGAGCTTGTGCTGTCCCTCTGGATGGCATCCCAACCTTCAGGTGTTTCAACAGCACCACTCAGCTCGGTGTCAACACCAGACTTGCTGTGGGTGCACTCAATCCCACTGTCCATGGCATTGTGAAGTTTTAGAATGGCACCAGAACCAGGGTAGATCCCCGCAGGACAGCACTTGTCACCCATGTCTATCATGACACCGTTGACCACTGGCCTCTGCATGCACCTCTGCAGCCAACTCCTTATCAACTGAACACTCCACCAATCAAACCCATATGGCACCAATTTAGAGAAGGATATTTTGGGGAACCATGTCAAAGGAGCCACAGAAGTCGATATAAATGACATCTGTAACTCTCCCCTTGTCCAGTGATGTAATCACCATGCCTTAGAAAGCTGCTGGGCTGATCAAACAGGGTTTTCTCTTTGTAAAGCTGAGCTGTCTCTCCTGAATCACCTTGCTATCCTCCCTGTACCTCAGCAGAGTTTCTGGGAGGATCTTTTCCATGATTTTCCCAGGCAGAGATGGGGCTGACAAGTTGTTAGTTACCAGGGTCCTTTTTTATTTTATGCTTTAGAAAAAATGTAAAATATAAAATATTTCCCTGACTGAAGACTTAAGGTACCTTTGTTAAAGGAGCAGGCAGTAGATGGCTAAATGGAAAGTGATTGTTCTATTGTCCTCATGTGCATTAAACCAGTTTTTTATTAGATGTTTTCTGCGCTTCACAATCTCCATAAACATATATGGTAAGATTGGGCTAGACTGATTGACTACAGGATGAAATTTTTCTAGCAATATACCTTTCATAGCTGTAGAAATAATAAAATATTCTGCATCTAAAATTTATATTGGAGTAGCTATGTCTTAAAGAATTATACAATTCCAAATACATCACATGTTTCTGCTATAGTTACTGCCTTTAAAAAACAAATATTTGTTTTGTAGTCAGCATACAATTCCAATGCAAAATTACTCTTAAAACTAATCAGAATATTATTATTTTCCAGCAATTTTTATTTGTTTAAATGAAATGAAAATCAGTCTAGGTTTCTTCTGTACTTTTACTAAACTATGCACCTGAATGTTCAGTGGTAAATCCTAATTAAGTCAATGTAACCTATGCTCAACAAGACAAATCAGATACCATTAATTGTGTTTATTATAGATTCATGAACCCTTTGGAAGCTTATTTTAACTGCAAATGAGCTAATGAACTTTCCCTCATTATAAATCTCAAACTGAATGTGCTTTATTTTGAATTATTTCAGTAGTCATCAGTGACAATTTAGTACTGGATTCTATCTTCTTTTTTTTTTTTTTGAAAACACACCATGCCTGACAAATTACTAATTTGGTCTTATTTCATTACTTATCAACACTTCAAACAGTCATTGAGGTATCTGGATTTAGCAACAATTTATTGTGGAACTAATTTCAGAGGGGAAAGAAGAAAGGAGACAAATGACAAGAGCTCAGAGACCATGCACTTTATACAGGTATCTTAGAAACAAAAGCAATTAGACTCTGAAATTTACCTTTTTCTCTTCAAGTTCCTGAATTTGTTTTTTCCTGAATGAACTGTACTGCTATAAAGAGATTTACTCAGGTGTTCAGGGGACCCAATGCACAGAGGTATTTACAAAAAACACTGCAAAGTTAGACTGAAAAAGTTTGGCAACACATCTGTCTATACAAAGAAATGTCCATTCACATGTGTTACTCTGGCTTCAGATGCTGGATAATAGTTGCTCTTTTCCCCCACTTTTTAAAATTGTGATTCTGAGAGGAAACTAAGTCAGCTAAAAATCCAAGATCATGCTTGGATAGCTTAATAAACTCATATAAATCTTACACAAGTGATTAATGACAAGTTTAATTTAACTGGTAAATAAGTACTAGAAAACACCATGAGCATGGTAGCAAGATTTCAGTCCTTTGTAAGTTAGCTGTGAGCTTATGTGGTAGCACCAAATAGATTGGTGGACTTTTTTTGGCCATGCTGGTGGTCATGATATGATATCGTCACAACATTTTGCTTCTATCTCATTGCTTTGTGGCATTTGACTCTTTCACTTAGAATTGTTTGCTACTTACAGGAAGCCCCAGGCCTCCTGGTTTAGTCTATTGACTTTTGTGACATGAGCCTGATGCTTCATACCCCATGTCTAATAACTTAGGCTGAGAATTGATGGCTATGTGTCTTCTAGGCGGCTTAAACACAGCTAAGCAAAAATATCATCAGGTTCCCAATGCAATAAATTACTATAGATACAACAGATGACGTCAGAAGTCAGATGGCTCTACACATGAAACAACTTGCTGTAGGCTGAATTAGCTCTTTGAAGGAAGAAATACAACTTCCCAATAAATGCTCCATGAGGATTTGTCTATAAAATGTGCAGACCTGTGTTTCGACTATCCGCAAGTCTTGAAGCAGCCTTTGCTACTTTAACATGGACTTGTGACTGAACTGAGCACTGTGAACACTGAGTTACCAGTCTCTCCAGCAAAAATTTGGTGTTCCTGATGTATAGTAATTGCAAACCAGAGGTGAACATGAATTTGTAGTTTGTAGTTTAATCCCTTTTCACCATTTCTGGGGAATTTTTGTCCTGAAATATCTGGACTACCACATAGTGCCATTTTTGTTAATGTGGTTGTGGTCACACAACCACATTAACAAAAATTTCATATGGATTATGTTAGTGGTTCATCAGAATAATTCATTATGCTCGCTGCAATTCACGCTTTTATATGTTGTCCTTTTGATTCTCACTTTGCAAATGACATCTCAAAAATTTTATATTGGATTGTATTTTGTGGTCCTCAGTTGTACACACAACCAATGTGTAATCTAACAAACTAGCACGTATCTGGATGAAATCAAAAGTCGTGCCATTGATACTGAAATCAGCCAGATAAAATCTTTCTAACAATGATCTGAGTATTAGAAATCAGGCATTCTTTTTTGTAGCACACTGGTCACTCAGAGGATCCTTCCTCTAGTCAAGTGCCTCAAGCATTGGGTAAACATAACTTTTATCATAAACAGTGTTTACATACTCATCAGCTATCCCTGATTACCTGATGTACATGTATTACTTTATTTTATGTGGCTACGCCTTTATTTGAAGTCCTTATGTGGTTCTTTGGGTCTGCCTTCAACGTCCTGTGTCCTTTTTAGGTAGTTGTTCCCTGACTCCTAATTCTGGGTAATTGAAATATTATTATTTTGTACAACTTCTTTGGCAGATTAGCAGAGATGACCTGGCACCCCACTTGCTGTTTTCATGACTCATATTTGCCTAAGTTAGGTTCTTTACCTGCTTTTTCAAGGTTGTGCTGTTCTATTCTACTTGTCTCTTTCAGAGTAAAATGCTGTTCTGTTCTACTGCCCTCCTACTGTCACTGTGAACCTGCATTTGAGCTCAAAGTCTACATCTGTGCTCAGCTGGTTCAGATATTTCATATGATCTGTCAGCACACGAGTTGAGATATGACTAACAAAAAATGCCTCTGATGAAAGAAAATGCATAAAAAAACCCTAAAGAAAATGTTTATGACATGACAGAGGGAAATACAGCTACATAGAAAAGCTGTTTGTTCAGTGTCCAGTAAAGTACCAAAAATGCATCTTTTTTTATCTGAAGACTTCCAAAAGGCTTGTGAAGAGTTTTTTTTAAAGTGTTTTTTTGTTTTTGTTTTTATTCAACCTAATGATTTGGCTTTTTTGGAAGATTTTGGACAAAAAAGAAACCCAGCCAAACTTTATCTCATCACTCATTGAGAAGGAGAAAATTTTTCTTTTTGCCTTCAGCTGAAGTTTGAGCTGCAGTATCCTGGAAATGTAGGTGAAGGCTTCCATGATTATAGTAGGCCATAGATGCAAGTCTTTGGCAGCTGGAGAAGAATTGTTCTGTTATGCAAACTTAATGCAGTATTGACACTTAAAATGCAGAACCCCTGTACATAAACACAAATTGCTTCTGCAAAGAGGGAGAATATGTTGTGAAACTCTTGGGGTGTGAGGTATTTCCCAGAATATTTGGCAACATGTTTATGCCCAAATGGTAACCATTAACCTGTTCAGGACAGGAACCACTCAGTTTACAAGTCTGGTATGTGGTGGCTTTAAATTTATCTATGTTTTATGCCTGTTTTGGGGGGGCTTTAAATCTGTTTTTAACCAAATTTAATTAAACTCTTTTCAGAACATTTTTATTTTGCCTCAAGAATATCTATTTGATAAAATTCAAAACTCTACCTACTCAAGAAAAACTCTCAAGCATTTTAAATATGAAAAAGCATTCTTAAATGTACACCTAAGCTATTTTCATGGGGACTAATTAGTGTAAAATCAGTTACATGAAGAAGAGGCCCTTACATAATGCTAAGTAGGTATTTGTTCTAAAACTCTGTTTTTATTTTCAATTCTGAATTAGGTTATCTGTTGCCTCACCCTTTGAGACAACTTTGAAACATGTGGTACCAACAAAAGTTTTCCTTTAACAAAAAACAATTTCTCTAAGATCCAGAAGGGTGAGTTTTTTAAGGAATAAAGTTAAACTGAATTAAACACTTGATGAGTGTTCTTGTGTGCTCTACATTTGCCATTATCGAAGTATCCTTAAAAATCACTGAAGTCAATCAATTCTTTAAAGATTTAAATATCACTGTACAACTCAAACCTTTTTTATTCATATAAAGATACATGCATAAGAGTAAAGGAAAACATCAGTTTGAAATAATTACGCAGACATTTGATTTTCTGTTTTGAACCAGAAATGTCAGAAAAAAAGCAATATGCCAACAGAAATTTATTCCCTCCTCTTGCTCATCTCAGGAAACACACATGTGAAACTATAACATTGGGATATACAAAAGTTTTTGTGTAACTCTGTGGTGTTTTTAGACATAAAGTTATATCAAGCTGAATTTCTGAGTGAAAAAGATATACATTTAGAATGCCAAATACCTTAAATATTTTTTTCTTATTTCTCCATTGTAATGTGAGATCTAATAGCAGCACTGATTTGAACTTACAAACAATCTAGAAAACATGGCATTTAAAAACTAGTAAACCTACTTTACCATTTTGCTTGTCTGCATCTAAAAGGAAGTTTCTATGCATTGATCTCATATGTAATAGAGTTTGACATCTAATTCATGATTGCTTTGAAGTGTCTGACCAGACCAAGATTAGTGATTCATTGAAAATGAGATCCACTGCCAAAATTGTGTCTGACTTGGCACCAAACACCAGGAGTTTTTTTACTTTCAGTTGTCAAGGGCATTTTGAGTTTCTGTTCCAAATCACATTAAGATGTGACATTATGTACTGTGTGTACTGTTAAATTGTATATTTTCGTTCCTGTGCATTATCAATAGCATGCTTGGCATACTAAAAAAGGTTTGATTTAGGTGTTGCCTAGAATGACATTCAGCAAAGGCTCTTGCTTCAAGAAATAATTAGTACATGAATTGCCAGATATTCAGGTTAAAAGGGTACTATCATCTGCGTCCTCTTGAATTCAGCAGATATATGACTACAGATTTAATTATTGTTCTTCATTTGATTCTTTCAAACTGAACATTAGCTATTCACATGGCATATATCTGTAATGTGTGATCTGTCAGAAAGATCAAAGCCAGCTTCAAACAAGCATATTTGAGTTTGGACCAGCCAAACGTGGTGGCTAACAGGTTCATGGAGCAAATTCATGCATTACCATGGTGGGACTGAGCCGGCTGAAGACTATGTAGAGGACCATGCAGTGCCACTTGTCTTGCTTGAATCGACCCTTACTTCCTTACACATTGCTTCATGGATGCTCAGGGCAGATGACATATTGTTGACAGTATGACAATTGACAATATCTCAACTGAAAGCCAAAATTTTACAGACAAAAATTTCCAATGGTTTCTGTTGTAAAAACTTCTTTTGGTTTAGTTTCAAATTATTTGGAGGCTACTATGGAGTAATTATTACAAGGAGAAGAGCTATGGAGTTACTATGGAGTAACCATCAGCTACCGATTGTCTATGAAGAAGACAACTCCAGAAGTTAATTCGTTGTAACTATCATAAGAGTGGCTGGAAGAGAAATTCAAGTTCAGCATAAGTCAGTAGAAATCCTGAGTTTTACTAAGGACCCAAATACTAGCTGTAGTCAGGTCAGAATTCAGTGATTGTATGTGGGGTGCTTTTGAAAATTCTCTGAATATTTAAGATGGATATACACATGTAAGGTTGTCAATGACAATGAGCCATCCTAAAGTTACATTTCTTTTATTAATTATTATTCTAGGTTTACTGTTTATTTATTGTTCAGTCAAAAATGAGATATTTGTGAAGAGTTAACAATACAGTAAAAACAAGAATCAGTATCAGTAAATACATGATAAGCATGGTCAACGCATAATGAATTCAGGATTTATTGGTGTCTTGACTAAGAATATGAGTTTAAATCATCTCTTAGACCTAATCAAATTAGCAAAATAAGCATACATAATTCAGCTTTTACCCTAGTTTATACGGACATAATTCAAATGAGTAAAAACTCAACCCAAGACATATTTTTACACATTTAAGTCAACAGGCTTGCTTCAATACAAAAGGGACAGACAAATCATATTTATACATCATTTGTTAGTTCTCACAGCATCAAGAAGATCTCCATTCTCTCAGTAGTTACACTCAGTAATTTTTGGCAGCTAAAATGAGGCTCTGATCAAAATCTGTGACAGTGTTCACAGGGGTCCCAGGATGAGAAAAGAGACAAGAATGTTGACTCCATGTTTCAGAAGGCTTGATTTATTATTTTATGATATACATTATATTAAACTATACTAAAAAAATAGAAGAAAGGATTTCATCAGAAAGCTAGCTAACAATAGAAAAGGATGGTAACAAAGTCTTGTGACTGACCAAGACAGTCCGGACAGGTGGACTGTGATTGGCCGTTAATTAGAAACAACCAGATGAGACCAATCACAGATCCACCTGTTACATTCCACAGCAGCAGACAATCATTGCTTACATTTGTTCCTGAGGCCTCGCAGCTTCTCAGGAGAAAAAATCATAAGGAAAGGATTTTTCAGAAAATATCATGGCTACAAAAAAATCTGTTGTCTTCTCACCATGCCTTCTACCTGTAGATAGTTTTTTCTGTTCCAGCCAGGATAGGGCTAATTTTGCAGCACAAATCACTGCCCAAGAGGGGCAGCTGTTCTGCACCACCTCACATCCATGCTGGGCGTGGGGGTCACTGTGTCTGTTCTGCTGGGGAGCCCTGGCAGCAGCTCACACAATGCCAGGCTCCTTTGTGTGCGAAGCCTTCGCCTCTTTCTTGCATCATCCATCTTTAGTGTAGCTGCTGATACTGTATGTTATCAAATGTTTCCAGTAAATTTTTCTTATCTGGACATATGATCTTTTGTGCCTTCCATTCTCCTTTCCAGCATGCTGCATGGGGGAGAGGGTGGAAGTGTGAGGGAGCAGCACATGGTTTGCAGTGTTTCACTGGAACACTAAACTGGAGAATGTCAGTCCTGAACCATGACCACAGTGTTTTAGCAGATGAGTGAAATTCAGGTTTTGTGCAAACTTGTGCAGACCCTCATTTCTATTGGACACTTCTGTGAAGATTAGAAAAATAATTAACATCCTCCAAGATTGATTTGCTGTGATATATAAAAATGAAGTTAAACTTGCTGCACATGTACATGTACAGTCCGTTGTCTGTCAATTTGATTGCACCTTTCTTACACAGATTAGCTACCCTCCTGCCCCGCTTCACCAAAATTTTGGTGCTTACTGTATTTCAAGTGTTTATATTGTTCTAAGTACATGCATATTAACTGAATGCCATTATACTCAATTTACAGTCAGATATTGTTACAATATGCCTGTAAAAAGTAATTGTACCACATAGTTTCTTAATGGACTAACTATATGGAGCAGGGAAAATGTTAATAAATATCTGCTGCTGCAGAATGTACAAGAGCACTTTTTCTATGTGTTTGAAATTCTTTCTGGGTAAAGATTTTTACTGACATGCTTGCATAATTATGTATATAAACATTCTTTCCCTATGTTGTGCATAATATGTGCTCTTATGTAGCCACATATCATTGTAGGTAGTTGTGCATAAATTCACAGATATGAGTTGGCCCTGGTCAGATATATAAGGGATAAATGGTCAAAAGGAATTTTGATCCATACTCTGCTGCTAGATGGACTCATAGACAAAGGTGCTAATTTCAGTATATTTTTAAATTCAATGTTTAGTAATGTATGCTTACTGTCTCATGGGTTATTCTGTGAGGCTTTCAAATGAAGTTCAGTGCTGCTGATTGGAAGGATGGATTTTTCCTCATTGGTGGAGAAGAATAATTGGTTTTACAGAAAGCCCTCGTGGAGTTTAAGTAAAACATGCCCTGGATTGACTTAGTGTTGAACTTAATTATAGAAACTATTGACAGAGTAGAAAGGTTAAATTAATTACTGTTTACCTCCTTGTTTGGCAAATACAAATATGTTTAAAAATATTATATTTTACACTTTAGTTGTATATTTAGAAAAGCCCCATGGTTTTATGTAATTCTCTATCGTTAATAATATGCTGCATTTGTTCAAACATGGTTAAGAATATTTAAGCTCATTATTTGATATAGGTACAGTGATTGAAAAACCCCAGCAAATTCATTTAGGAAAATATCTCTAGTATTTGTTTAAAATTAGTTTTTCTTCATAGGTGTTCTTCCCAGAGAAATTGCTCTTTCTAACTTTAAACAAGCAAACAAACAAAAAACCCAAAACCACCAACTTGAAAAAAGACTAGAAGGCTGGGTTTAATTTTAGGTTATATTGCAGAACATTTTTTATATATTCAGCTCTATAGGAAAATTTTGGATTCTAAAAGCAGCTGCAGACATGTTCAGATTCTTATTTTGTCTGCATTACCCCTCCTATCACAGATGAAATATCTGGGCAGTGATACCAATAGTATCAGACGTCAGGTGATAAAAAGACAAAAGAAAAGGAAGATCATAGAAAGATATTTAACTTGTTGCCAAGACTAGATAGAGGAACCATGCTCAATGCTTCTGAGGAGGATCCCTTCCACAGTTGCCAAAGGCATAATAAACAATCTGGAGGGCTTTTCTAGGACTGGTTATCTCTGGCACAAGCCACTTAATTCCTTTAAAAACTAGAAACTGGCTTCCACTTCTGAGTTTGAGAGGAGGTAAAATCTGATGAATGATCTGTTGTCTTCCCTGAGGATCAAGAAGTGTATCTAAGTTTTATAAGTGATGGTAGCAGCTTTGTCTCATTTCAGCACCTACAGTTTGTGAATCTAAAGGCAGAGCATAACAGCCATAAGTATAGTTCATGCTTTACCTAATATTTTTGGGGGAATTTAACTCTTCTGGCCATTAAAACATGAGCCAGGTGTCTTCTGTCTTTTCCTGTGAGTGTCCATCCATTGGTATCTGGCTTAAATTTGTAATTTACCAAAGAGTAAATTACAATCCAGCTGACTTGTAGCTGCTCAAGTCCATGTTCTTTGGTTATTGAAAATATAAAGTGAGATAAATTTTCCTCTGAGATAAAATATTTGCCTGTCTGCCAGTTGATCTACAGAGAAGTGGGAGATAGACCATATAGATCCACATACCTGTTTGGTTGTTTACATTATATATAGGTGTGTTTACAGAAATGTATATCCATACCTGAAGCAAACACATCAAAAATATTTTAAAAAGTTTTCTTTCACTCATTGCTCTTGGTAAGATTATTCCATCTTTTATTAGTTACGCCTACTTTTATTAATATTACTTATTAGTTATGCAAGTGTTGAAAACTACAGATTGAAAACATTAATATCTTTTAACACACATAGATTCTGATATTGATTACACTAGGGAGGGCTAATGAGTTAACTCTGCATGTGCTTCAGTTCTACTGGAATCAAAATTACACTCAGAGTGCCATAATCAATTTGTTTTTAACTAGTGTATGCAAATGAATATAAGAAAAATTGACAGGATAACTTTGAGGTTTAGGCAACAAATTCTATAGGTTCTTTAAAATATTAATTCAGTCTACAGTAAGAAACTTCTTTCCAAGGAATTACATAACACGTTCAATTATCTCTTGGTTACAAATTTACAGTTCTGCCAACTTCTCAGCCACAGCACTTTAGAAATGGGCTGGTGTGTGTAAAAAGATTCAAGATCTGTGCTACCACACAGTGCAGCTAGACCTTACTGATGATATAAATCTGCAGAGTAACTAAGCTGAAAGTAAGTGAAACTTTCTTACTTTCCCTCTTTTGTGTTTCAAAACAGCTGTTCTCCTGCATGTGTTTACTAGTGCATGGTTGGCTAACATACAGATAGTATGAGTCCAATTAACTGTATAATTTGAAAAGAAATCTAAAGAAAACAAGACAAATGCCTGTAGGACTGAAAGTATGGTTTTTAGAAGCTTAAATAACAGAGAAAGCAAGAAAATGATGCAGCTATTCAAAGTATTTTAATACCATCAAACTGTCTTAAAGAAAGGTTATTGAGTCCAGCCCTTTGAGGTGTAAGGAGATGGAACCAGAAGGATGTAGAAGAGACTGAGGATGGGAATGGACGCATTTTGTGGTATTTTCTTAACAATGTCTAAGGGATTTTGTTTTCTAGAATTTAGTGTGAGGAGATTTCATCAAGGCTGATTTGAGCTCCAGTTGTGTTCAAGATTCCTCTCCTTTGCTTTTTCTCAGGTGGCACTGCATACCCCTCTGGCTTAGCTTTTGCTTGTTTTATGCAGGCTTCTGTAGAATATTTGCTGGAGTATTTTTAAATTTTTTATTTCTGTTTTTGTTTGTTTCTTGCTTTGGTTTGGGGTTTGTTTGTTTGTTTTTAATCATGTATAGAGACCTAACGATTCCTTCTAATCTCCCTTGGCTGACTGGGAAACATTTCAGTCAACACAATTTAGCTGTGCTCAGGCTCAGCTTCTCATTTGGATCTTTCCTTCATCACTAAACAAGCACATCACACATATAGTCGGCATTAATTTAGCTGTCATTCCTGGAAAATTTCTTGAAGGAGTAGGACTCCTCAGTCCTCCACATAAGCTGGGACCTTTCCAAAGACTTGTAATATGGCTTTAAAGGGGAAAAAAGAAATCATCATGAGGATTATCAAACACTGGAAGAGGCTTCCAGAGAGGTTATGAAAGATTAGTCCTTTGGGATATTAAGGTGCTGATTTGATAAGACCCTGAAAAATCCATTCTTCACCCTTCCTGCTCTGAGGAGACTAGGCTAGAAACTTCCAATTCTTCCCCTCAATCTACATAATACCATTATTTTGAGGTTATAAATGACAGCTGGGCAAACCAGAAAAAATCACCTTAAACCACATCAGCAACACAAATGTGCTGTGGGGTGAAAATGAGAGTGACGGAAGTTATTTTTATGTGAGCTCAGACTCTTCCCACCTAAGGACCATCCTGTGTAACTGAGGCAAAGTAATCCTGAGAGGCCTTGCCCTGCAGTGAGGGAATTGCTGTACTGGCAATCTGCATGCTTCTCCACTCTCCAAATCCTACGTAGGGAACAGCTATCAGTGGATTTTGCAACTGGTTGGTGATCCTTGCTTTTGTTATGGCCTCACAATGCCACTCACAATCAAAACAGTTTAGGAGAATCTTCATGACATATTCAATTCAATCAGGGGGCAGGACAGCACATATGCAGTTTGTGATCTTGTAATCCTTCAGTTCCCACTCCTTGTATCTGCCAGTCTCCTGTGCATGCTGGTGGGGGATAGCCAAGGTTTAGGCAATTACTGTGTTTGGCACTAAAGAACTCTTTGTCTCATGTTAATGATAATACCTGCCATGGAGGAGACCAGTGCTGCGTCAGCACAATTGAAAAGCTCCATCTCAGCTCAGTGAGTGTCCCTCAAATAGATCACCAAAATATTCAGTGGTTTTGGATCCAGTGATACATCCACTGTGTTTTTGTGATAGTGGGCTAGAAAGATGTTAGCCCGAGGTTTTTTAGACAGCAAAACTTCCCAAGTTTTGTTGATTTTAGGGAAGAGAGGTCATACCTCCCATGCCTATTGGTGATGGTTTTAGCTGGGGTACAGTTAACTTTCTTCACAGCAGCTAGTATGGGCTGCATTTTGGATTTGTGCTGAACACAGGGTTAATAATACAGAGGTGGTTATTATTTCTGTGTAGCACTTACACAGAGCCAAAGCTTTTTCTGCTGTTTGTAGTGCAGCAACGGTGAGGAAGGGGTGCATGGGAGCCTGGGACTAGAAACAGATGCAACAGGTGACTCAAACCCACCAAAGGGACATTCTGTACCATATGACATCCTTCTCAGTACACAAAGTGGGCAGAAAAAGGGAGGAAGGTGGGGGAACATTTGGACTGATGGTGTTTTTCTTCCCAAGTCACTGTTATGTTCACCTGGAGATGGCTGAATAGCTGCCTGCTTGTGGGGAGCAGTCAATTAATTCCTTATTTTGGTTTGCTTGTGTGTGTGACTTTTGCTTTGTCTATCAAATTGTCTTTATCTTAGCCTATTAATTGTCTGGATTTTACTGGCTTTTACCATTCTGATTCTCTCCCCAGCCCTGCTGGTGGGAGAGTGAGGGAGTGAGCGGCTGTGTGGGGCTTGGTTGATGGCTGGGGTTAAATCACAGCACGTTGCTGTGTCTGTCTGAAATCAAAGTCCTACCAAATGTAAATCAGAGCTGAGATTTACACAGTACATGTGTTCTGAAAGTATTCATTTGCTGCATTTTAAATAAAGTGGCTCTTTTTCAAGTTTTACATCCTATGGCTGGATGAGAATACTTTTTACCAAAGCCCAGAAGAACCTTTTCATCTGATTCTTATAAATATTTGCAGTTAACCATTGAGGAATGAATATTGTGAGTCAAGAATTGGAAATGTGAAAAATAAAATTAAAAGAAATGATCACATAAATCTGTATTATGGTTAGTTAGAATCTGGAGCATTACTCAAGCAGAGAAAAAGGCAAAAGTCATTGAATGAATTTTTTGCATTGCATGATTTACTCTGCTGTGTCATTTGACATCTGTTTTGGAATTGGGCTATGTAAAATTTTTGAAGAGGAAAACACAAATACATCATTACTTTGACAAGACATAGCTGTATCTTATTCACCATATGCATATTACTTATCATTCCACATGGTTATGTCAATGAGTTATTGTTTAAAAACTCTGTTTTATCTATGCAATATATGTGTTTTTTATGGTAGATATAAGAAATTTAGATCTTTTTTAATAATTAATGTGTTACATTAAACATTTTAAATGAATTGACTACATTATTTATGGTTTATTAAACCCATGGTAATCATTTAAGTACTTTGTAATTTCCTATTTTTTAATTTCTACTTTTTTTTTCTTTTTTTAATATCATAAGCGTCTCCTGCTTGGGATAAATCTTTTTCCACTGGGATCTAGTACTAGAGGCCTGCTTAACTAACACATGTGTTTTTTCACATTATATTTCCACATTTTTAAATGAAATTAATATTCCTGTGAAACTTAGGAGTTTTTTAATGCTGTTCTTTATTTAAAAAAAAGCCTTCTGTGTGCAAGGCATATAGAGGGGAGATGGACCAGTAAAACGCTTTTTGGCATTTTGCACATCCGCGGTTAACCAGCGTCAATTTGATTCTTTCCTCCTCATGTTGAAACACAGCTCAGAGCATAAAAGTCATTCTCCAGTGATTGGGACAAAAGTAGGTTAGTAGAGTGGGTTGCTAGGAAACCAGTGTCAGTGTCATCTATGACCTTGCAGAGCATAAAGAAACCATATAGATTTATTGAGCTCTGTGGCACATTGTCCAAGTCCTCTCTTGGCTGTCTTACTCTATTTCCATCTGCTATCATGCTGCTGCACTCCCTCACACATGGACTCATGCCCTCCTCCCCAACAGCAGCCCCGTAAAAGGAGAAGTACCTCTGCTTTTTGACACTTCCCAAAGCATCACTGTAATTATTCTGTGGCATTAAGCTACGCCGTAGTCTCTTAGCTAACTAGACAGAGAAAACAAGCAAAACTGCATCCTTTTAACAGCTGGTTTCGTTATTCTGTGGCTGCGAGAAAAATCAGTTCTGCTGGAAGGAGAATTTTTGAAAATGTATAAACTTCGCAAAATAATTCTGCTGTCACATTCAAAACATTTTTTCAAAGTTGCATCCACAGTTATCACGGCTGAGGTGACTTCAGGTTAAACAATCACATATTGCAGGGAGCTGTGACACTCGTCTTCCTGATTCCCTTTTTAGAAACAGCTAAATGTGGCAGCTAGGATGGAAAACAAATGAAAATTTCATACTCTCAGAGAGAAAATTTTAAAAAAATTCTTTTGAATATGCAAAATCTTCCTGTTATAAGAATTTCTCTTCCTCTTAGGTAGGTTTAGGTGTTTACTATTTAATGTTGATGTTTGTATTATAGAACTAGAAACAACTTGCTGTGGGAGCCAGAGAGAGAAATCCTAGTCAGTTTATGTTAGCATTTTGCTTTAGAGAAAGGGACCACATGTAAAAGACTCAACTGAAAAGTATTATGTTGGGTGTCTGGACTATTGTATGGTCCTTTCCATAGCTCATCATGGATATATGCTATTTTGTCATTTAGAAATATTTGTGATAGCAAAGGTTATTTTTAGAAAGGGAGGGATCAGTTTTCCTACGCAACTAAATTATCCGAATTGCTTTCCTTTACCCTGTAAGGTCCCAAATGAATGCTAGAGTCTGAGCAGCTTACTCAGAATACCACTGAACTCTGTATCACAGCAGCTGAAAAGTGCATTCCATCTTGAAGTGCCTTTTTGGAGGCAATTCCTTGCTTCTTGCACTTAAAAAATGCAAGAAACCAGGGACCACTTAGCAGAGCATTTCAACTGACTGTATCTGTCCTAGAGGTTCTCAGGCACCATGGTGAGTACTGGGACATTAAAATACCAGGTCACATGTGACTCAGTGCTGCCAGGAGATAAGGCTTCTTAAACAGTCCCAGTAAAAACTAAGAAATTCAGTAGTTTGTTCATTTGTTTTTACTCCCTCTCATGGTATAAGACATGAAAATGGTAGAAATGGTAATATATTAGGCAGATCTATTTCTTCTACAGGAGTTGTTGAATCTTTATGTGTGATAGGGCATAGAAGTGAGACACACAAACTACTTTGTTTTCCAATATAGCCTACAAGCTGAATTCAGGGTCTATTGTGCAATCCAGGCCCTAGCCCAACACAATGATTCCCCTGACTCCTTAGTTAGCAAGAAGAGCACCTGTGACCATTTTAGACTCAAAGTTCCATGGAATGTTCACACTTTTGCAGTTGGATATATCTGCAGGAACCTCTACCATACCAAGAGACAGAGGATGTTTCACCCCACATTTGATTCAGAAACCACGCCTCTTGCAATGGCCAACTCTCCCTGATGTAGTGAAACAGAGCTCAGCATGGCAAATAACCTAAGTATCATGGACATAGGTAGTCAGGATCTCTGCTTCTGCCATGTTTTTGAGTCTGTCAGGTAATTAAACAAAAGCTGCCCTAAGTTCTTAATTAAATTTACACTATTTAGATAATTTGACTAATATGGATCCTCAGGTGTACAATGACAGAATTTAATTTTTTCCTGTTATTATTTTATAATCCGTATTGACCTATGTCCACAGGTGGCAGAACAACTGTATAGTTCCCTCTGTTTATAAGTGGATAAACACTGTCAGAGCCATTTGAAGCCTCTCAGCAGGATAAAAAAAATGCTTTGAAAGTTTCAGGCTTCAGTTAGGAGGAAAAAAGAGATACAAAAAGGAGATGCATAACCTTAAGACAGAGATCTGAGTGAAGAGAAACGTGTTATATCCCAATCTACAACCAGGGGCTTACTAGGGCTCTGACACAGGCCAAAGTGAGTGGCCACTCTTGCAGCTTTGTGTCGTACACTGTGCCTTAAGGAATTGGATTAGCAGTGTAACCCTAAAAGGGTCCTCTAAACTGACTTGAAACTAAGTTAGTTTTACTTTCAACTAATGGACAGAGAGAGACTATGCCTCTGAAATCTCATTAGACAGGGAAGTGAAAGTTTATGTACATAAAAAATCTAAGAAAAATTATTGAAGTATAAATCTACACTGCTGCCAAACTCCTGCTTTCCCACAGCTTTGACTCCCCTCTTTGCCTTAAAAGAAACACTGATCTTTAAAGTGAATACTATCTCAGGAAAATAATTTTCTCATCACGATATTGTTGCCTTTATGCAAAGCAAGGGATTGTACTGTCCTCAGGGTTAGACAGCACATAGTCTGAGGTTGTGTATAATTAGTGTCTGAAATGCAAAGTTGTATTACTGTTGGTCTTCTTCAGAGCAGTTGTGCTCTTGATTGTCTTTTAAAGTAACAATTAAAATAATAATCAGGAAATTCCCTTTTGCTTCATTTGGATTAAAGTTAATCTGAGGCTCTGTCTATATTAATAAATTAAGAGAGTACCCAGAAATAGCATTATCTATACTAAGCTCCCAAATTAGTCAGTACTGTGCTTTGCCTTCTGCCCACAAGTACTCCTTGCTGCTGCTGGATGTTGTTCTCAATTTAAAGTACTGCAAGAAACATTACCATTAAGGAGTCTGCTTACAACTATGGTGTTGTAGAGGCGAGAGGGACAGAGGAACGGGGTGTCACATTGGGTACCAGTGATGCCATGAAAACACATGGGAAGCTTTAGAAATCTCTGGGCTGCTGTGAGCTTTGATTTTACTGGGACTGTGGAGGACTTGTGGATATGTTCACAGGGTGCTTCAGTGCAGGGACACAAGATTTTTAGGAAGGGCCAGGTAAAAGATGGATGTAGAGTCACCCTTTATGTGAAAGAACAGCTTTCTGGAGCTCTATCTAGGCACTGATGATGAGCCAACTGAAAACTTACAGGTAAAGAATAAAAGCAGACCAGCATGTGTAACCTATAGGGTGGTGAGGATTTGTTGTAGGCTAATTGACCAGGAAGGATTGGTGAATAAGGTCTTGTACAATTACCTCCGAGTAATCTCCTAAACAGGACCCGATCTTCAAGGGGGCTAAAAACTTGAATGCAGAGGGAACACAGAGGATGAAGCCAGGCTCTTTCTAGCCGTGTCCAGTGACGGGAGCAGGGTAAATGGGCACAAACTGAAACATAAGATGTTCCCTCTGAACCTCAGCACACTTTTCCACAGTCAATGTGAGCAAGTGCTGGAAGTTGTTGCTCAGGGTTTTTGTGAAGCCTCCATCTTTGGAAATGTTGAAAACCTGCCAGGACTTATTTTTTTCAAAGTTTCATACACAGTTTTCACAGCTGAGGTGTCTTAATGTTAAACAATCCCATATTGTAGGGACCTGTGACACTCTTATCATCTGTAACTGGTTCCAGATGACTTTGTTTGGACATGTGATTTGGAAAAATGACCTCTGGAGAGCCTGTTCAATCTTGACCATCTTGTGATGCGGTTCTCAGACCCATGTCTTTTATTACAAATATATATGGCTAATATAACAGAAACTCAGACAGGAGACTCTTAAGCCTTACCAGATGACTGAAATTTGCCATCTTTGCCTTGGAATCTTGATCTGGTGTAGTGAACTTAAGACGCTATTTCAAAGTACTCAGTTTTGGTATCTATTGGTGCAAGTAGCAAGATTGGGATGTTATGGATGTGTGGTGAGGTAATTGGCTCTCACAAGTGATTTTCTGGGTTAAAAAGGTTTATTAAGGTTTAAAGTTCTTTTGGTATGTGACTCTGCTCCTGTAGCTTGGTTTTGGACCCTTTCAATCTCCCTTCAATTCCCTCTTCTCCCCTCCCTATTATTGCCACTGGCAGGGTGTGTACACATGCCCCTTGCATGGGGCAGCTGGGAATGGGGGAGGCTTGTCCCTGGGGGAACACAGTAACACCTCACCAACAATCAAACTGTGAGAAGGACTCCACCAATGGACTACAAAGGAAAGTCAACTGGTAGACTTTGGGAGGGCCCAAGTATGTGTATATATATATATATATATATATATATATACATACACATATACATATTTTAATATATATATGTGTGTGTATAGATATATATATACACACACACACACACACACACACATATATATATATATATATATATATATACACACATATTAAAATATGTATGAGTACTTATTCATGTGGCTGCTGCAATTCCCCAGGTGTGTAAAAGACAGAGGCACCATTTTGTGAGTGAGCCCCTGGCATCAAGCCACACTCCTGGTGCCGCCCCTTCTGCTTTGTGTATTTTTATTTGATTCTCAATAAAACTTTTATTACTCATTCCCACTTGGGGTCTGAGTTGTTTATAACAGGACATGTATGAAAACCTTGCTAGCTCCTGTTATTAGTGCAGACAGAGTCATAATCATGCCCCAAGATCAACATCTGATGGGAACACAGGCTGGGGGATGAATGGATGAGCAGTTCTGCTGAGAAAACATTGGGGATGCTGGTGGCTGACAGGCTGCACCAAAGCCATCAATGAGATATTGCGGCCCCAAAAGCCAGCCCTATCCTGGCCTGCATCAAAGGCAGTGTGCCGGAAGGTCAAGGGAGGTGATTCTGCCCCTCCCCTCTCGTGAGACCCCACCTGGAGAGCTGCATCCAGCTCCTGGGCCCCCAGCACAGGAAGGACATGGTGCTGTTGTAGTAAGTCCAGAGAAGGGCCACCAAGACGGTTAGAGGGATCTGAAGAAAGGTTGAGAGAGCTGGTATTGTTCAGGCTTTTTGTACTTAAATGGGGCCTACAAGAGAGCTGGAGAGGGACTTTTTCAAGGACATGTAGTGACAGAACAATGTCGTTAGACTGGAAGAGGGTGGGTTTAGACTAGGCTGAAATTCTTTCCTGTGAGGCACTGGCAGAGGTTCCCCAGAGAACCTGCGGTTGGCTTCCCCAGGATTCCTCAAAATGTTACAGGCCAGGTTAGGTGGGGCTCTGAGCAATCTGGTCTAGTAAAAGATGTTCCTGCCAAGAACAGCAGGTTGGAACTAGTGAATGATCTTTAAGGTCTCTTCCAACACAAACCATTCTATGATTCTAGGCAGTGGGGTAACATATTAGCATGTATGATCTAATACTTACTGAACACTTACTGATTTTAACTCCATGGGGTGTACACTGGCTTGAAAGCTCTGATCCTCATTCAAGCAATAGATACATTTTGAGAAGAAAACTCACAGGAAAATATTAAATTTTCATTGGTCAAGGCAGGCTTATCTGAATGGTAGAGTTAGGCTGGATGTACAGGAAATTCTCAGGCTAAACCCAGCAATGTCAGTCTCTCCAAGAGGAAGGGGGTTCAACCATCATGGTGACACATCAGAGATGTCACCAGGCACATCAAAGAGCAGCTGCCCAGCAACTTTTCTTGAACCATCCATCAGCTACATATAGCTCAAAATTCCCACACTGGCCACCCCTGCAGTATATGGACAGAGTTTAGCAAAAGTATATCCAGAAATTGCCTGAGCAGTTTTATGTCAAAGACAACTGGAGGATATGTGAGTTTTCACTTGGAAAGTGTTTCCTTTGGCTGTTTATTGTGGCAGAACATACTTGGAGTGACCAAAGGAGCATAACAATAAACAATCACACTTTTTTATGCTGTATAAAGTTAAAAATTATTCGTTGTAATCATTGGATCAAAAGATTTCAACCAAAGTATGTGTCTTGCTTTTTGTCCGAATGCAATCTTAATTTCAACAAGGAGATAAATTTAAAATAGAAGTGAAATGTATACCATGAAAAATGTTCTTAAGTAGAACACCAAGGGAAAAAGGATAATTTTCAATGTCTGAGTGACTGGGAGTGTTACTACAAGAACCACAGCAGACAGTACAGTAGACAGCTCAGTGAGGCTGAGCTCTCTCCCTTAACAGGCATCAGAATGGTGAGCCCGCCCAGCACAGGACAGGTCTGTGAATTTCTCTGCTGCTGCCTTCCCATGGTGCAACCCATCAGTACAGCCCCATAACAAAGAACAGTCAGCTCCAGCCTTTTGGCCCTCAGGATTCATAAATTTGTGTATACAGCATCCTTGCAAATGTCAGTCCCTCAAATGTTTCTGAAAGCATGACTTTCTGTCATTTGCCATAGAAGACTTTGTTCTGGGGAAAAAGTAGGCCTGCCATGGAAAAATATGTGATTGTAAATAGGAGTTGTGAGAAATGGACTCAGATCTTTAGGCTAGGCTTGGAGCTATGTGGATAGACAACCGTGTAAGGATCCAACTTTTTTTAAAATAACTCTGCTTTCAGAAGTACCTTGAAGTGTGCCATTGCAGTGTAGCTCAGATATCAAATGACAGTGCTACCTTGGCACCTAGATGGGTATTTCCAATTACGCATCCTTCTTTTAAATGTGATTTAGATTAAAATTAGATGTAGGGAGGAGATATAGAAAGTTATTTTTATAGTTGGCTGTCCAACATTATATACTTCCAAAATATTGTTTAGGCAATTTTTCCAGCTAGTTATTTTAGAGCACTAATATTCAAATGGATGTAGATTTTGTCATTTCAGCTACTCATCACATTTTTTCTGTGAATTTACAAAAGTGACCCTCACAAATAGAGATTAATAATCACAACAGAAATTTGATTTTTAACTGAAAATTCAAAGAATTAATTGTGTCATAGATGGATTGCTAGTAATTTCCTTGTGAGAATTCTGCAGACTGCATGTTTTAACTGACTCATCACCTCACTTTCAGATTTTTTTTTCTTTTTTTTCCCTTAACTTTTTTCCTCTTTTCCAACGTATTTTTTAATTTTTTAGGCCCATGCCTGACTGGATGATCAGAACAGAGATGATACACTGAATGATCAGAAAACTATTATTCCTTTTCTAGTGGCTTATTTTTCTGCAAGTTTGATGAAAGGAATCTATTCACAGTGGGGTCTAAAGGATATCATAACCACTGAGTATCCTGTGAAAGGGGAACAGAGCTTCATCTCTCTTTTGGTGACAAAGAGTTATCAGATCAGCTTGACAGATCTATGGTGCCCACCATACCCAATTAAATTTAGGTCCCTAAAAGTTTATAGATACATGTATACTATATGATATTCACATATGAATCAAGTGTAACTGAGATTGACCAAATCATTCCTGTATGTATGGGGCCCTGGCCCCATGAAAGCATGTGCTCTGGGGAAAGCAGCAGTAGGGGTACTTTGTGCTTTGTACAGTCCCAGTGTTCTCTGTCAGTGTGCTATTGATCAATAAGGCCAAAACATGCATCCCCAGTTTTCACTCTCAGGATTGTTCTGGGACTCGCCATCCCCTTGTTCCTGGAGATGCCTTGGAAAACAATGGGCAGGGAAGCACACAGCAGTGCACCTTGCTCACAGCTGACACAGTGCAGGGGTGGGAGCAGTGCAGGGGTGCTGAGGGACACCCTGCTGTGTTTCCTGCACGTTGTTGAAGTGCACGTTCAATGCTCTGCTGAACCTTTTGCCTTAGCTTTTGAACATATTTGTACTGCCAGCCCTTGCCAGGAAGGAGGTCAGCCTTGGGTCTTTGAGAGTGTCTTCTTAACTGCAGAGATTGCAGTGGTCAGACAAGAGCAAATAGCAATTCTCTGCATGCCACCTGTAGAGGCTTCATCTTGGACGTATTTTCTCTGGCAGGCATGACCAAGTCATGGCAAGGTCGCTCTAATACAACTGGATCAGAATGATTCTGCTTAGTATTGGAATCTGTGCTGTTGTGTTTAAGGAGCATACATTTACATTTCTTCAAAATTTCTTCTTGATAGTATATTAAAACCCCCAGGATGCAACATATTCTATTTTGGTTACTCTACCTTTGCTAAGTAAGCAAATAATCTGTTGCCTGTAAGCAAACAAAAGGCATCGTGTATGTGCCACACATTACCACCTTTCTTTAAAAATAACTATCTCTTTCTGCCTAGGACCATATTAGACCTTTAGATATACTGAATAAATGTACTTTATGTAGTTTTTATTAATATATGTTATGTTTGCACATATAAATTACTTCAGCTTTGTTTTAAAACAGCTCACAGAACTTTTATCTTATTTTAGGAACAATAAAGATGATAAAACATGATCTTACCCTGAACCCTGCAGTCTATGGGACATAAACATGTATTGCAATGTACAAATAAATGGAGTCTGGGCACAGAAAACCTTGTAAATGTCTAATTTGAAGATTACAAGGAGGAGAACTGTTGAAGTGGAGAAAAAAAATGTGAGTTCTGAAATAAATTTCTGTAATTTTGATGCAGAGTCACTGAAGCAAGCAGCTTCAATGTAGTAGAGCTAAACCACACAGAATGACTTAATTCTTGGACCAAGGGCTGCTTCACCTCCTACAGCTCCTATTCAATGAAAGCTATCACAGTAGAGGATTATCCAGGTGACATTGCTAAAATTATAGAGGAACAGATCACATCCTCAGGAATGCGGAAAACTAGCTATTGGCAAAACAAACTTTTTAGAAGATTTGCCCTTTCAGCAAGAAAACCAGCGTTAAAAAAACTCACAACAGACTTCACAGGTTTTCTGGCCCTTGTGCTGGGAGAGGTAACTAACTCATACTTGCAAGACTTTTACATACTTTGATTAGGGGTGCAAAACAGATGACCTTACTGAGCCAGGGGAGTCAGAAGAAAACAGTCACAAGCAATGAATGAAACAAATGCAAGTTTTCTTTCCCTGTTTCTGCCCTTTTTTCTTCCATTTCAAGATAGATGGGCAAAAGCACTAAGCAATAGCAAAGTATTTCTTTTGGACCTGCTTCAAACCATGCAATTTAACATACAGAGCTTATTGTTGAGGGTTGTCAGTGAGGTTAGGTGTCAGGGCAGGTCTGGCAGCATTCAAAGCTGCAATAGCTAGAGAAGATCGAAGTCAGCAGATGCTATGGCTGAAATTTTGTTCTGCAGAGAGATTAGGGAGTAGCCTGTTCTTCTGCTTAGTGTATCCTGAGACCTTTCTACAGAAATCCTATTTCTTATCTCTTTTGGAAATAAACAGATCTGAAAAAAAAAAGGCATAATCTTTCAATAAAACAAGCACACAAAACCCAACAAACAAACCAAAGACAAATAGTGCTTATTACAGGGTCATGCATTTCATTGTCTCCTACCTTTCTTCAAGCTGCCAAACAGGACCCAAATTCAGCAATAGCTAATATTGCACATTGTTAAGCATAGATCAATTAATATTTTTTAACTTTACTGCATTGCTGTGAAGTTTTTCTGGTTATAATAATACCATTCCTAACAATAAAAACATTTTGAAATCAACAGGTCAGACAAAACTGATATTACAACATGCTCATGATTCTACCAACTTATTTCATTTTTTTTCACTACAGTTATTTTGTGAGAAGACATAAAGGTATTTCCCTCTGAGCTTTCTTGTGTCATAATATTTTTTTAGGGAAGAAGGCAATGAATAAGTAAAGGTTCTTCCTACCTGCACAGCCTTTCATAAAGCATGTTCATATACTGAAGTGTCAAAGTCAAGCTAAATATCATATCAGTCTAACGTAGGCAACAATATTCATGTGTACTTATGAATACAGAATACACAATGTAGTGACTAAAGGATGTCACAGAGTTGAAGTAACTAACAAACTGTAGCTACAAGCACTTCACGGTACTTTAGCATTTGAAGGACCTACAGGACAGGTAGTTCATGCAAATTCAGAGAAATGTCATAAACAGGAGTAAGTCAGTAAGCACTGGTTTGACAAAAAATTTACTTGAAATCTGTTAGAATCTTCTCTTTAAATTTGCATGAAATTTGGTATCCATCGATTGCTGGATTGCCCTGAGGGGTGGGGCATTTTTGTCCACTATCCATATGCAGCAGTAGGGCATATATTACAGCCTGGAATATTTACTGAAAGGGATGCCCTGACTTCGGTTCCTGGACTCTTGAGTTTAAAAATGCATATGTATATGTAAAGATATGTTCTGCCTTTCTAACCTTCATCCCTCACACAACATACAACGAAGCAGAGTGGAAGGGTAAGAGTCATTGTGGGGACAGTCCAAACAAAGGCACGTTCAAATGACATATGCAGTACTAAGCTGGTGGAATTTTTTGTTTTCAAACTATTTAGTGACATACAACTGAAAACAGATTTAGGCTTATAAAGAGATGACAAATAGATCTAGAGATGACAGCACATTTCCCCAGCAGCTGTGATACACTCAGCTGGTACTCTGCAGCACTGCTGCTGCCTGCAAAGCACAGGGCTCCCTTGACCTAACACTCTCCCTCTGATCTTTTGTGGGAACTGTTGCCACATGAACTGTGAGATCTGCATGCAGGATGAAGGATTCAGGTGACGTTTAGTTTTGTATTCCCTGACAGACCACTTTTTCCTTTTCTTTGCAAGATTCTCTATCATTGTCTCTTTCTTTCTTTCCCTTCACTGCCCTTTACTTTGTCCTCTTTCTTGCCATGATAGCTCCCAGAGGCCAGAGTGGGATCAGGGACAGACAGGCAATCCTGGTGCCTATTTGGTTTGTTCTGCTGCAGCAGAGACTCCTGCAGCAGCACCTGACCTTTCCTAGCTATACAGCACAAAAAGCTGTTCTTATTTATCATAACCATATTTAAAAAGAAAAATAAATTCCAAGTTAAGAATCTATGCCTCCTTCATATCCTATACTGCCTGAGACCAAACAACTCCTGTACCATTTTGAAAGTACATTTTCAGTGGTGTCACTTTCAAAATATACCACCTCAAGAAGCAAGTTTGCTCCATAGTATATTTTAAATCTGAAGTGTATGATGTGCAGAGTAATCTTTAATTGTTTCTTTATCTTCTAAAAGTAGGGTGGTGTGAACTGCAGTCTCCTTTTAGGTAACTGTAGAGAACCTAAATTCCCAAGACTCCTTTTGTCCAGCTCCCTCAGCTGTTTCTCATCAGTCGTGTGCTCCAGACCCTTCACCAGCTCCATAGCCATATCCGGGACGTGTTCCAGCCCCTCCTTCCACCTGCTAGAATGTCTTCCTTTGCAATGAGGGGCCCAAAACTGAACATGTACAGAACCTGTCTACCTTTGTTCATTGACTTCAGTCCCTGTCTCTTCAGCTGAGATATTTTACTCACTTTTAACTAAAAAAAAAAAGATGGAAGAGAAAAGGAGTAGGAAGAAAGCAGAAGATCTGAAATTCCTACTCAGGTTCAGGCTGGAAAGGTTTTCTCTGTTTAGTCTTTCTTTTTTGACTCAGGTTTGACCTTGACTTGTTTGGTTATTGTATACAGTAAATGTTTTGCAATTCCACAATCATGACAACATCAATACAATGCAAAGCTCCAGTGAACTTATTGCCTTGCACAGGTGCTTTTATTTTGCTTTTGTTTTTTTTTTCCGCTCCCTGATACAAAGAGACTGTCAAAAGAAGTCTGTTAGAGTAGAAACCCAAAAGTCAGCCTTTTTGTTTTTTACACAGTCTTCACATTTCTACTATGATTTCTTCCATAGATAATACTCTATTACAAATAGAAAATCTTTCAAGCTTTAATAGCAGTTATGGCTCTATAAACATCTGAACTCTGTTTCAGGAGACAAGCAGCTGTCTCCCTCATCATTCCACCTCCACTAACAAAATACTGGAGCTACATCACCTGTAAAAGACACTGCAGTAACTTTCTTTCCTCTGCAATGGGAATATCAGAACACACCCAAACATGAAGTTTAGATAAAATCAGAGTATCTTTTTTTTCTTTTTAGTTAACAAACAAAACCATTAACACCCTTTGCCCCCCAAATGGCATATTAGCTGAAAATCTACAATTTCCTTGAAAGAATTCACTCGACTCTTTTTGGAGGTAGATCAGATGAAAAATATTCTTACTAATTAATTAATAGTTGGTATGTCCTGGGCTCTACTCATTGCAAACAGTTTTTTTATTTGCCTTCTTAAAAAGAGGCTCTGAAAAGTAAATACAAATCATGTATTCTATGCCAAAATATTTTTCTAGTTCAAGAAAAAACCAAAGCCAATGCCTTGCCTTTTTCTGGCTTGAATCCACCTTCCCACAGCAGTGGAATGAGCAGAGATAATTAAGTAGCCGAACTTGCAGCAGATTTTTGTATTCCAAAGGAATATGTGCCTCCACTATATACTAGGAGCCTTTAATTTGGAATCAGTAATGCGGCTGACAACCCTAAGCATGCGGAAAAAAAGAGGATTGTCAGTAGTTGACATGAATTCACCAAAGGGAAACCAGGCTCAGTGAATCTCATGGTGTCCTGTCATGACATTACTGCCTGGTTGAGGGGAGAGCAGTGGGTGTTTACCTTGACTTCAGTGAGGTGTTTCTCACTGTCTCTCATATGTCAGAAAGTATGGACTGGATGAGTGGACACTGAGCGGACAGAGTGTTCCCCTGCAAGTTCTCTGAGGATACAGAGCATGCAGGGGTGTCTGATGCACCAGAGTGCTGTGCTGCCAATCTGTATGGACCAGAGAGCTGGGCTCAGAGGAACCTGATGAAAGTCAGCAGGGGCAAATGCAGTGTTCTATACTTTACAAGGAGTGACTGCATGTACCAGTACGGGATAGGGACTGACCTGCTGGGAAGTTGCTCTGCAGAGAAGGAGCGGGGGGTTGGGGTGGACAGCTGACTGTCCACAAACCAGCAGTGTGTCCTTGTTACCAAGGATGCCGATGGTGTCTTGGAGTGCATTAGGAAGAAAGGGGTCAGTGGGCTGAGGGAGGTGATCTTTCCCTTCTACTCTGCCCTGGTGAGGCAACATCTGGAGTTCTGTGTCCAGCTCTGGGCTCCCCAGTTTGTGAAAGACAAAGAACTATTGGAGAGGGTGCACTGGAGGGTTACAAAGATGGTGTAGTCACTGGAGCATCTCACTCATAAGGAAAAGGGAGTTGGGTCGGTTTGGCCTCGAGAAGAAAGACAGAAAGGGAATTTTACCAAAGCAGACCAATATCTTAAAGGTGAATATGAAGAGAATAGGGCCAGGCTCTGTCTGGTGCTGCCCAGTAGCAGGACAAGGGACAATGGGCATAAACTGAAGCACAGCTCCATCCAAATATGCAGAAAAACTTCTTTACTTTGAGGGTGACAAAGCACTAGAATAGCCTGCCCAAAGTGACTGTGGAGTCCCATTATCTGAAGATATTCAAATGGATGTGATTCTGTACAACTTTCTCTAGTAATCCTGTTTGAGGAAGGGGGTTGGACTAGATGATCTTCATCGACCCCTTCCAAACCCACCCATACTGTTGATTCTGTAACAGAATGTACAGTAAAAAATAAATTTATTGCAAATACCTTTCAGTCACAAATGACATGAATGAGAATATTTTAAGAAAAGATTTTGGTTTATGATGTTTTTTGACCTTTAGAAGTGACAGAGAGATGATATATCATTTAACATTCTCATACTGATTAGTTAGAAATATATTTCTAACTGTGACGTGTCTTTAATACAAAAATATTATCAAATATTAAAGGAAGAATACTTTAGGAGGTCAGATATATTTAAAAAAATCCATTTATCAGTCTAAAGGCCACAATTATTTCTTAGATCTAAGACATGACCAGGAGGAAAGACTTCACAAAGGTTCTCTTTACTAACTGCTAGAAAAGAAGATGTTGAGTAGTCCTTGAATGTCCCCTTATTTAATCAGAACTACAATAAAAGACACTGGTGGTACAGTTATATATATTTTTTTTAATGTTCCAGGACATGCATTTGATGCTAATGGCTAGTTTGTGGTTTTGTGTATTTCAGCAACCCAAGGACAGACATAGGTCTTAAGGGATGCATTAGAAGTTGTTTTGTTTAATTCTGTTTAAGCGAATTAAAAGTCTCACAAGATTTATTTTTATTCCCAAGCCACCTACAATCATAAAGTGCTCAAGGTTTTCCCAGAATACTGAACTATATTTGAAACTTACAGTAGTTTACTTCAATGGAATTTCTTTAGTCATATGGTCTAAACTTTTTTAAGATGAAAACTGATGCAGATTTATAGGGTTTTGAGTTCTTTTGCAAATTAAAAAAAAAGGAAAAAAAGTGAACAAGCCAGCATTCAAGAAAAATTACTTTCTTTGCAATGATGATTCAGATAAAATAATATAATGAGTAGCTTTCTAACCTAGGTGTTTCTTTCAAAACTGATTGCTTCAGCAATCAATACTAACTGCTGTTTTTATTACCTGTTGCTTGGCCAAATACTGAAGTGGAGTTTGTGCAGAAAGAATAGTGGAAGGTTAAGAACTGAATTTTATAATACTGACTAGGAGACTTTTGAACTATTTTCTCAGTAGAGCTTTCCTGATGAATACAATGCTTTTAATTGTCCATTAAAGACATTAAGACAGTATTCATTCCAAGAGAAACCATAAAAAGTACCACTGCACATTGACTTTCCTTCGGTGAACCATAAGGAACCAGCCTAATTTTAATCTAGAAATTTACCTCAGCCTGTAGTAAAGGAGCACGTCTTGAACCACAGTAGGTCAGAACTCAGACTGCTAGGGTTGCACAAGTATGCAATCAGAAGAGCAGAATGAGTCACATGGTAGGGAGATGAAGGCAAGCCAAGAGTAGTGCTCTTCCATTTGAAGTGGTGCTGACTATTGAGGGATTTGAAGCAATGATGATGACTTCTGTTGGTCTTCCAAGACAGTAAAAGGTCTTCAAGACTTGCAGCAGGTGCCAAGCTGTACAGGTGCCAGGTGTGCAGTGACAGAAACTTCAGGAATTCTTCATGAAGATATTCTTCATGAACTCCTCACATCAACAAATTGAAGAAATACATATTGGCGTTTTCAATTGTACTCTAAATTTCATAAATCATGGTGTTTCTACATACTCGGTACTGAAAAGCATGTCCTGTTGATGTACCTGCATACCCACAAACACAGATGATAAAAAAAAAATCCGAATTATCTGCAGAAAGGACTCCTGAAGTAATTACATATTTATGCTAAAATTTTATTATCTGAAAAGTCAAAACTTAAATTATGGAAGAGATTGAATTAGGATAAATGAAATAAAAGAGAGTTAGGCAAAAACTGCACAGTTAGGAAAGTATTGTAGTTATATTTTCTATAATCCCTCTCAATAATTTCTGCTGTCTAGTTTTCAAGTTGTTTTGACTTATTTCAGTTTTAGAATTGGTCTGTGAAAAATTGTCCTGTGACTGCTACTTTTGCTTCTCCAGGAGATTGAGAAAGCCAGATCAGGTACTCTCCAAGTACTGTTGGAGAAGAGAAAAATAGTCTTGACTTTTCTGTGTAATATTTAAAGCTGAAGCCATGCCAAGCCAGGCCTGATGGCTGTGTAACACAGAGAGAGTGAAAAGCCATGGTGAAATACAGAAGACCAAGGGAAAGCATTCCAAATAGGATCCAAAGCTGTCTGCTGGACTGTGGCTTCTGTTCCTGAGGGATTGCTTCTAAATTCTCTCAGAGACAGGAGATCTTAACACTTGCATTGGTTACAAATCTTTTACTCTCAGAAGCCGCTGTATAACAAACAAGAACACATCGTAGTGTAAATTTGCAAATAATGTAGATTTTCATAGATGAAAAGCATCTGAGAGAAAATCAAACTAGCAATAATGTTTGCAACTCAAGATTTTATTATTACCATAAAGATTATTAAATCTAAATTCATATGTTATTCCTGTAAGAATTGCTATGCTAGGCAGCAGTTTTTAAAATCTGCTTTAATTTTGCCACCAGAAAGCCATACTTTCTTTGGCTAGTTGGAATCAAAGTGAGCTCTTCTTTTTTTGAACAAATTCAGTAGTTGAATTATCCACAAATAAGCACAGCACAGACCTTCCAAAATTTGATATTAAAACATTTGTTAGCTAATTCTCTAAATGCACAAGAATTTCCTAAGACAGATGGATTTATATTGCATCCTTTCAGCTGCATTTTCTAGTATGTAAAAATATATGTATTCTGGGTTTCCCTCTGACTTCTGATGTGTGTTAGAGCTTCATTAGAGTGTATATATATCATCCTACATAGTAGGATTATTAATGCAATTAACATTGCTGGTATACTACTTTTGCTATCACTAAACAATGGTGTCTGAACAGAAGTCAGAAAATTTGCTTCCCCTTGTCATGTTTGCTGAAAACAGATGAATTTACACAAAATTCTTAATCCTCACTGCAGGGGAAATTTCACAATGCATCCTTTTGATTATTACTTAACATTGCTGGAAGTTGCTTTTCTGCTCTAGCCAGTTGAAGAAGAGGACAGTAGGATCAGATTGTAACAGGTAAACAGAATGATTCCCAGAGAGTGTCTCTCGTTTCTTTAAACTGACCCTGAAGTTAATTTAGTTGCAGTTTCTCACTGAGGACTTCTGCAGGCAGGATTGCAAGACACAGTACTGGCCTTTATTATTTTTCTGGGAAACAAAATCACATTAATAAGTAGTTGCAATAAGGAATAAGAGTATGTCTAGACACTGATTGCTTTGTTCTGTGTTTCAAAATAAAAATGTGCATTGAACTAATAATTTTTCAGTCTCAAAAATTAAAGAATAGTCTTCATCCATGAAAATATTTCAGTAACTGAAACAGTATTTGGGTTTTCCTTATCTATTACTCTGGACCACAGACATATTTTATTAGTATTTCCCTTCGTTTGTGCAAGTATGTACTAAAGAACTACCTGATTTTTATTTTCATGATTGCAAAAAAGATCCCAAAAGAAATTTTTGTAATAATTTTATATCTATCTATTCTCCAAAAAAAAAAAAAAACCCCAAAAATCTGAGAAGTATTGTGAGAAAATTGAAAATATTCCACACAAAATGTTCCCCTATGCAAGGGAAAAAAAAAAACCCAAAAAGTGAAATACATTATTTCAGTTTAACCAAAAAATAGCCCAAAAAACCAATCCCAAAAACCCCCTAAACCAAACCATGGTGTTGTAAAGTGGTGTAATGTGAACAAGCTATGGATGGTTAAGTAGCAGCCCATAAGCAATCTGGAATCATAGAGTAGCTTAGTTTCAGAAGGTCTAAAGGTTGTCACTTCTTCCTATGCTTTGCTCAAAGCAGGAGTAACTTAGATCAGGGCCTTGTCCAATTGTATTTTGAATATCAGCAAGAATGGAGACATATTTTTTTGATTTTATAAGGATGGCAATACAATTCTTTCTATTTATGTAGGAGAGTTTGTGAAAAACCCTTCATAATCAAGCCATTTGCATTTTTGATAAAAAGAAATTTCTGTGAGTTTCATGATATTTTAAAGAAACAAGCACTGTTTATATAGTTTTTTATCTTCTTTTGAAATTTGCAATAAATCAATCAGGTTTTCAGTCTCAGATTAGATGCCCATGTCAAATGAATATGATATTCTTTTATTATGTCATTAAAAATAACAAAAAAACAGTGGCTGTGAACACGAATATTTGCCTGGTGATTTTATATTGCTTTTTCTTTACAATGTTGTAGAAGTATTTTCTAATATGATTACATATTTTAGTGATTACATATTTTATTTTAGTGAAATCAGATTAATTAAACCTGCATAATTAACTATATTTAATATTTGACTATTTTGCCTACATTGAAAATACCTGGAGGAAGTCATAATGAATGTGTCATAAGAAGGATGATAAGGTTTAATGCAAATCTATAACTGAGGAAAATTGAGAACAGCCTTCAAAGTCTAGGCTCTTCCAGAATACATGAGGTGCCTCAGTTGATCCTGTTGTCTTTTAAATCACCTTTTGCAAACTTTGTGCTATAATGAACTTGGGTCTAATATTTTTGACATTAATATTGTGTTGGTTTTGGGGATAGCGCAGCTGAAGTTTCTAAACCCCAAGATTTTTAATAATGAATAATTTATTATTCAGGTACAGTACACCACCAGTGTCTTTGCTAAAACTATCTCTGTCTTTCAGAAGTTCTTTAAAAATGCAAATATATAAACAGTTTTTGAGAAAATCGTATTCTTGCAACATGACAAAGAGGACAGCACAGGACTGTTGTCTTCCCACGCAGGGCCTTGCTTAGCAGAAACTTTCACAGTAAACCAATCCATGCTAGCCCTAAACCATATACAGAAGAGCTATGCTTGAAGAGTGGGTTTGGGTGTTTTTCATGGACTAGATCACTATTCTTAGCTAGCTGACCTTTTGCCTAGGAGTTATAAAATCAGAGGAGATTTCATATCTGGAGAGAGATATATATGGGTTTTTTTATTAGTAGGATGTTCTTTCCAATAATGGTTCCAAAACTCTTCAAATACAGCAGTCCATAAGGACTTCATCTTAAACTGAAAAACTGACAGAAGTAATGCTTTTAATCTCTTCTGCTTGGCTCTCCTATTCTAAATGTGTTATGAAAATTCTAATACATCATTGCAATCCTCAAGCATTTTTGTATATCTGTCAGAAGTGTTCTCCTCAGGGAAGTCTTGTAGCTATGAGATAAAGTTTAATAATACATTAACTTAAGTATATTTCTTTTTTCAGTCCTTTCTCTCAAAACAGAGTAAACACCTGTGTTCATTTACCTGTAGAAACTTCTTGAAGTTTTTTGATATTTTTTTGTTCCTTTTCATTTATATCCTTTGCAATACACTTCAGTTGTATGGAGAGATAACACATAACATTTACTAGATTCTGTTAGAATTTCTATAGTATAACCATAAAATTGAATTTTATCTAACACATTTATTTTGACTAAAAAGAATAAACTTACAGAAGAGCTAATCTTTACCAAAACCATTGGTAGTTTTCAATACAAAATACTAAGTCTTAATAATTTCAGTCGGACTCAGCCTTGATAATTTTTATGCCTGCATCTTGATTGTTACACTTAGATAACTGAGTAGTTAGTTATGAAAGAGTTTGAATCTGATGACTTTTCTTGCAAGGTCATTTCTTATAATAAAATTTTCTTCTATTTTTACTGAAAAAATATCTTGATTCTTCATTAGGCATCAAAGAATAATGGCTGGACTCCCCTTGTACTTTTACTCCTAGCTTTGGAGACAGGATACAAAATGTGTGTGTTAAAAATAGCTGCACCATGCTATCCTTTTTATCAGCATGCATTAGACTCACTTTCTTATTAGTTCCTCTGGCATTTGAGTAAGAAAAGGCTGATGATAAAAACATTAATCTACATTTTCTCTTCATGAGCCAGTTATGTTTAAAATTACTAAAAGTTATTTATTAGCCTCATTTTTTTTATTTTTTACACTTTCACTGTTAGTAAGAAATAAATAAAAGACTTTCAAATGCCTTATAAAGCTAAGTCACTTTTCCTTGTTTGTATTCTTTCCTCATAAATTCTACCAAACAGGTGTATATGTTTATTGTCAGCTGTATTTGTCACTGTACCAGCTGTCTCTTGCCAGTTTTTCAGCATGTCGCTAGACATGATTTATTGTGTGCTGTCATTCTATAGTTTCTTTACAAAGAAGTGAATGTGACTACAACTCCTGAATTAAGAAGTCATCCAAAGAGCAGTAAGAAGAGCATAGAATTTATCTGATAATCTGCAACTTGACATTCACTAAATCTCATAGTACTCCACTATTGGGCATCTTGGATGGGAACAAAACTGAAAGAGAATGTATTTCATTCACATAGAAACAATAAACACAAATTTATACAAATGCCATCAATATTCAAAATACTTCTAAATTAAAGAATACAAGATTTTTCCTGTGGTTTTTAGTGTCGTATTGAAAGTTAGTCTCCTTGGGCTATCCGTGTTAAGTTACTGGCCAATTATCTCATCATAAAACTGTTCAAAGAAAATAATACATAGATTATATTCACCATCATTTTATAAATCTGAATCAGATAGAATTAATGATAATCCATTTGCCCATTGACACATCTGCAATGATTTGTTCCTTTCACAGATGCATATTTATACATCTCTGATACACTGGTATATCTTAACCATATAGACAGGCATACCGGACAAATTACTTAGAATAAGATGGGAAATGGTGATATACAAGCTAAAAGATCCATTCACTGAAAAATCTCTGGTCCCCACTTACAGAATTTAACACTGGTGTCTGGAGATGAGTGATGCCACACAAGCTCCATTATCTTTCCAATGTTTTTCAATATTCAATATTCATCAGAGACAATCCACTTCACGTAGTTCCAAATAAAGCTTATGACTTTGTGGTGTAGGATAGCTATCTTCTACAGTGCACACTACCTTAGGAAAGAGAATCAATTGGCATTAACATTTGGAGGTTGTTGACACTGTCTTTTCAAACTGTGCATTGAAACTTTCTTTCCCATTTGACAGATTCTACTGCTGTTAGGAACATATTACCGAATAGGTAATACAAATGTCACTTTGATGCTTCCAAGTGCTTGTTACTATTTTACAGGGAAGTTTCTGGCCTTATTAAGTCTACTAATATTGTTTTATCAAATTAATTGAACATTGATGGGTACTACTTTCTCCCTTTCATCTTCTAGTATGCCCGCAAGGAGTTTTCAAATCTGAACACCCGAATTTCCATCTGAATGTGGCTAGGTCCATGTCCCTTGCTTTGTCGTCTGATATCAAGAAAGAAACAAAATGCAATGGATATGATGCATCACTTTCTCTTCCTGGCTTACTACATTTGTTGATGTCATAGAGCCTTCTTGGACAACACTGGTCTCTTCAAATCTGAGTGGTGTTCTTACCAAAAATTCAGTAAAAAGTAAAAAACTCCTCAACACCAGTGTGGCATTATGAAGAAGGCATTCTTTATTTAGCCAGCTACATGAGGGGAAAATATCGTGCATACTGTATACATGAAAAATTCTGTTTATATGCTGTATTTCACATACACCTTCATTGATTGCCCCAGAATAAACATTCGTATGATAATAATTTTCCTGAAATCATGAACAGATTTTCCTTTTCCTTTATACATGTGTTCTTCTGCCCTGGGGGCCCCTTTGGTGGTCCCTAGTGGTCAGGGACCCAAAAAGAGCTCACTGACTGGTGAACTGCAGAAACTGGGGCTGGGTGCCTTCCAGTTCTCCTTCTTACAATGGGCATTTTGCAGTTCCATGACCCAGTGGGCTTTGAAGAATAAGCATTGTGTTATCTCACCAGGAGTAGACAATTTTTCATCTGGCAACACTAATATATCCACAGAAAATAAAAGATGAGCTTGAGATGAAGATTCATCTAAGCATTTTTTTTTCTAGTACAGCTGTGTAAAATAAATGAAGCCACAGGGGCTAGCTTCTTAGCCGGATAGCTGGTCCCTCATAGGGTAAGCGCCCCAGGCAAGCAGTCTCAAGGCTGGACACCTCAGCCCTCTGGAGGCTGGGGTGCCCTAGGCCGGACTGCGGCACAGCCGTGACCCCTAGCAAGCTTAGTGATTGTCAGCTCTTAGTGAAAATCAGCTCTTTTATGATTTCAGCTCTTAGCTTGCTCGTAGGGGCTGTGGCTGGCCGTGGCTTCTGGAAGGCAGACGAAGAGAGAGAGAGAAGTCTGCCAAGTGTTCCACGATGGTTTATTCTGAGGGTCTTGTGGAGGGTCTTGAAGCTGCTCTTCCAAAGAAATGGGCCAAGACAGCCTCTTTTATAGGGTTAGAGAAGATTGAAAAATGACCAATTGTAAGGGTTAGGGAAACTAGCCTGTGGGGTCATAGAGAGATAAGCAGGCCTGGAGGACCAGAGTGAGGACTCCTGGTTGAATTCCTATGACTCAGCAAATACCTATCTCTAAACATCCCTCCATGGAGCTGTAGCCGGCCCTGCGCCTGCTACACAGCTGGTGTTGCTTTCCATGGAGGAACTATTTTAACATTTTCCACAGACAAAAACCTACCTTTTTCTGTTTACATCCCTAATCACCATAAATCACTCAGAATAAAACATCTCTGCATGCACACTGAGACTGGAATAACTAATTTGAGTAGCCTATGATAAAAATGATAATGGCAATAAAGTGACTGAAAACACTTTGAAGGTTCTGGATTTGAGATTCTGATGAAAGAATCTAGATCTGCAGCTGAAATATTAACAGGTTGAGACCAGCAAAATGTATATTTTCATACAGTATATTTTTCCTATATACAGTCTCCAAGTGGAATTATTGGCAAACGCAGGATTCACATGAAATAAATAATTCAATGAATCCAAGCTGAAGTGGCATATGCCTAAACTAGCCATTAAAAACAGATTAAGAGATGTTTACATTAAAATGAGCCCATCTCTTGGATTTCAGTGTCAACCTTGTGATATTCCTACTCCAAGTTGGTAGGAACTATTTGGCACTCTTGCTTTGAGTTGTGAACCACAGCTAGCCCTTTCCCATAAAAAAAATGCAGTGGTCATATCTCCTTGTACTTCATATAGCGAGGTTCAATGAAAAGAGTATTTATTCTGTTTCTTCAAAATCTGTGTAATCCTGTCGAAAGGGACTGAGGACACAGCTGTAACACTATATAAGGAGAGTACTTAAGTTCTTTATGTAAAAACAGCTTAAGTATTAAAAAAATAAAAGCCTTTTGGGGCAGTGGAGGAAAATGAATCCTTCCAATTTAAAAATTATTCATTATTTTTCATGAGATTATATTGATCTAACCGGCTGAATATCTGACCTGTGGTGCATGTCTCCACAAGTGGTCTTGGTTTAGGAAGCAGACCGGGTGTCTGGTGTTTCCAATCTCTGCTTTTTGCTCCCTACTTTTTTTTTCTACATGTCCACTCTTGTTTTCTGTCAGCACATTTCAACACTGAGTCAATAGTACTGCTGAACTGGCAATCTTCAGTTTAAAGCAGAGTATTTCTGTGGTCCATTCATGTAAAAATATGAATTTTCTTCTGTTGCACAACTACAGTTGCATTGGTGAAACAGATTTTCATGGGGAGAGAAGAATAGTGCTGCAGAATATTTCTCCTCCTATCTTTGCAAATTTAGTAAATGTAGTACTGAAAAATAATTATTTTCCAATGAGACTCTGCAGAAAATGGGAATAATAGATTCTGAGACCCATCCCAGGGTTTTCAGACATATCCATGAATAATATTTCACTGTAAAATAGATGACATACAACCATGAATTAAGGCAGACCATGGAAATTTCTGTGTTGTGAGTTCCAAAGACTGTGGTATAAAGAACAAGGAAGAAAATGAGATTATGTGCAAAACCAGATTTATTTTCTCCTAGGAAAGATTTTTGCAAAATAAAAAATAAACAAGGCAAACATTGGTTTTTTTTCTGTATAAAAAAAGGACAAAAGGATCGACAGAGTCATACCATTGTGAATCTAAAGACTGACATTAAAAACCTCTTACGCTTTCTGCCAAGATGAAGAAAACATTGTTTTTCCTCCTTTTTTGATAAGAAAGGAACATCAAAGACTTTAGACAAAGGACAAATGTTTACAAGGACTGGAAAAAAGAAATTAATATTTCTGTTCTTAAGAAGAAACCCTAAATTTTAATAAGAAAGTGTGAGCCAAGAGGTATGCACATTTGCCTGCTACCAGATGCCTCCCACAGAAACAATCTGACGTCTGGCCTCAAGGGAAGGTAATTTTGTAATATAGCATTGTTTTAGGCCAGCTACTTGATACTGTCAGTCCAATCACCCATTCATAAATATATGGAAGCAGACAGCGATCTACAACATGCACTGTATACTTTCTGAATGGCACCAGTGAAAACAAGGATGTTCGCTGCTGCTTTTTGTTTAAAGAAAAAGAGAAATTGGGATGGATGGATGGATGGATGGATGGATGGATGGATGGATGGATGGATGGCAGGCAAGGCTACTGGGCACTTTATATATACAGGAGCAAAAAAAGATTCAGAGGAACCTGTGAATTAGAGGAAGCTGGGTCTACCATTTGTGAGACTGCAAGAGATTCCAGGCTCATAAAATTTTGGGTGTGTGTAGGGAAAGGAGCAGGCAGGGCCTTGCACTGGTGAGACTGTCCTGCTCTACATATCCCAGCTCCAGAACCTGGCTCCAATCCCTGGCACATTGCAGGCAGTGCTCTGCACCCTGCCCCTGGAGCTCCAGTTCAACCCCAGAGTGGCCAGATGAGTGGAACTCCCACCTGGGGAAGGGCCCAGGAAAGCCAAAGGGTATTTAACCCGAAACACAAGGTCAGCATGTCTTGATCCCATCTCCTCTTTGAATCTCTATGAGCTGAACACTGCTAGAACCAGGAGTGGTAGTTATGTTTGCTCTTTTCTATATCTTTTTATCTTCCCTTCTTTCTCTTTCTCTATCTAATTCCCTTGTCTCAGAGTTTTGATAATCTTAAAATTGGATGGACTTGGAATTTGCTAAGTTGAATGGACTAAGCTAGTGCTTTGTGGATGGTTTTATGTTGAGTGCTGCTCTAAACTTTTGCCAAAGTTCTCTGATTTTCTGAAGCTGCCAGTAAAATTTTTTATTGTTTTGACCTCTTGAAAATATCTTGTTGGCATTTCTCCTGTGTGCTTACTTGGAGTACATAAAAAACCGTAAGCGCTTTAAGAGGCTCATTGAGCCTTACTTTTTTGTGCCTTACACCATTTCACAAACTTATTTCTGTATGAAATTAACTTTTTATTGATCTTCCATGAAGACTAATTAAGCATCTACTGGGTACACTGCCACACCATGAAAAGGAGTGGGTGATACTTCCAAAAAAATGTTAGCCCAAGCTCAATTTTAAGTTTTTTTTGCTTTTTAAAAAATATTTTTCAATTCCATTTAAATCTTCTGCTGTGATTATTAAATAGTTATCTGTATCACAGCTAGACATGCTAAAGCTTTCTTGTATAAGTGAATATTACACTGCAATCATAATAGTGTGAAATTTGTAAGTAAGCTAATTACAAAATTTCTTTTGCCCACCTCCAGCTTATAGTCTGGAAGAAACAGAATAAAAAACATGCAGTGTCTTGGTATTGTGCAAGCAGGATCCAACAACAGCTAATGCATTCTTGAATTATCAACACTAGTTTGATAATTGGTCACAAATCTAAATCAGAGCACTGCATGGAGTATTATAAGGAAAATTAACTTAATCCCTGATAGAGCCAGTAAGATGGAAAAAAGAAAGAAGATAAATAAAAAATAAATTGCTGATGTAGGAAAAGAATCCTTCAAGTAAGACAGATGAAAAACAATAATAAAAGAAAAACCTAAAAACATTCCAGGAAAATCAGTCTATATAGGTGGAAACAAAGTCATATATTCTGTCTCTTCCTTCCTCTTGTCCTCTTTGGAGGCTAGATATCTTTCACTTTTGATTTAATTGTTCAGAACATAACAGCATGATGAAAGTTTTTTTATGGAAATTTCTCGCAGCAAGACAATCAATCATATTTCCAACACATTCACTGACTTGAGCCTCTGAGCCTCAAAGACTTTTTTTTTCTATGGAGCTTACTTGTTAATTTAACACTGATCAAAGGCTAAAACATTTATCATGCTTATTAGTGAATAAACCTAGCAGCAGGTATCCCAAGTGAGGAAGCAAATCCTCGTTTCCTGCAAGAATGAACTGGAAATTATCCAAAACATTTTTCAGGAGTGACAAACTGTCAAAAGGAGGCAACTGGCAGATGCGGCAGCTCTAGGGTCAGGAGGAATGAAAAAAAAAAAAAGAAAAAAAAAAGTGTCTTGTAAAGGTAGCTATAGACTATTACACAGGGAATATTCCACATTTCCATTTAACTTAGTTCTGATCTCCTGTAGCAACTGACCTTGGAAAGAAGTTACACTATAATTATAGGGGAAATTGATCCTATTTGCTTCTCTAGAGCCCTAATCCTTCTTGGATCTGAAAAGGAAGGTTGACATGCTGGGGAGGATTCTCAGAAACATCTTCTGTACAAACAACTCCAGTGTGACCTCAGGAGAAGTAGTAAACCTACATTTACCGCTTTGTAGCAGAGGGAAACAAGAACTGCATTCTGCACTGGTTCACCACCTAAGTTTTGGACCCATTTACAACCAGATAATTTCTCCACAGAAGTTTCTTGGCCAAGCAGGATCTTGATAAACCTACTGAGCTAATACTCAAAATAAGTAGTAGCTACCGTCAGATATCTTGCTTTTTTGATGAAGGTAATTCCACAAACAGTTTTTGATTTGTGCTTCTTGCCTTTTACCCAAAGATGCTACTGCTTGTCTTTTAGTCTTTTCTCTTGTGTGCTTGTTATCACTTCACTTGGACACAGTCTGATCTTCATCTTCCACCCAAATGCCGCCCTATCTTGCTGCACCTAGACCATCTTTGATTCTATCTCACTGAAAGCTATGGATTTCTAAATTCTTTGGTATCCTCTCCATCTGCATTTATCCTTCAGGCTTCGATGCTTTCACTTAGCTAGCTGCGTGTTCATCTCGATATGCTATCCAGGAGCACAAATAGTGTGGAATTATTTCAGTATTTACCTGCAGTGTTTAGCAGTACACTGCTGCTCTATAGTTAAAATATGTTAACACAGGTGTACTTTTCAGGGCCAAGAACTGCAACACTTACGGATTCTGCAAGAGAAGGGGAGACTACGTGATAATCTATACAGAACAAGACATATATATGGCATAAGAAAGGAAAATTAACCTACAGCAGAGACAGTAGGTGTCCTGGTTTTATACAGCTGTTCTTAGTGAAATATATTGAATTTGTGTATTTGATTATAAGGATCTTATAAACTGTGAAATTAATTAAGAAACTCTGCTAGCACACTAGCTGGCAGAGCCAGGATTATGGCTTCAAATCATTCTGGCTGTTGGATTACTTTTTCAGATTTTTAAGAATTTTCTTTTTACCTGGATTATTTCTTTGCAATAGGAGCCTATCAGTGTTCTATGCACCAATTCACTCATTTGCTGTGGAGAAAATTTCAGCTTAGAACTGACAGATATGAAAGGTCCTTGATACTATCCATCTTAGCCACTACTCCCAAGAGCGGAAGAAGACTCTTTGAACATACATTCCCGTGTTAAACAAAGTTTATTAGTGAGAACATAGTTACTATTTTCCATGAAAAAATTAGAAACCCATAGAAATTAGATTCTGTGTATGATTACCTCAGAAGACAGAACACCACAAATAGGCGAGGTTTCCCATATTTGTTTTTTTTGAAAATTTTATTTTGTTTGTACATACAAACTTGGTGATTTAATTTTTCTCTTAATAATCAGTGGCTATTTACTTGCCAAAGTCGGAAAGAGACAAGGAAAACATAAGAGTTTCAGTGTTTGCACTGAATGTTCTTTGTAGTTCTGAGCAGCAAGTAAGTCCAGGAATAGTGAAGTGAATGCAGAAGTTGTGACATACTTTAAGAGTAAGATTTGAATGGCAAATTCCTCATATGTCTCACATATTGCCAGAAGTTCATAGGCTTATCTGTGGTCTTTCAGATGTTACAAGAAGAGCCTCATTTTACAGACAAACATGACAGCAGAAAAAAGACCTGCAAAGACTAATTTAAATTGCATGGAATTTTTTTTTTTTTTTTTTGCAGTGGATCTTACCAATTCTATGTTCTCCTGCTGAAGAGAAGCGTGGTTATATTTGAAAATGTTGTGCTTTGGTATCTATTTTATGTTCTGTCAAAGGGAAAATGAGAGGTCTTATGGAATAAAATACAGTCTCTTACTTCCTCTGCTCTGACCCTTTCTAAGGTTCCTCTAAAAAACACAGAACTTCTGGTAGAAAATATGAGTAGTAACAGCTATTTACTCCAAAAAAGTAAGAAATCATGTTAAATACTCCCTCCTTACCTGATATTTTTTATTGTCACTAACATCAGTAGTAACAATATTAGACATTTGAATCTAAAAATAAAAATAATATCTGAAAAAGAAGACTAGGAACATTAATTAAATATTTTTCAATTAATGAAACTGATATAACATTTATTTCTTAAAAATCAAATAGGGTTACCACAAGCTAAGAAGAAAATTCTGAAACAACTTAAATCATCAAAACAAGTGTGAAATTTTGAAGTTGATAAAGGTAAAGGCAGAACAACTTTGAAAACTTGTTTCCTTTTCCTTGTTTTTATATAGTATTTTTGCATATAAACAGAAGCAGAGCAAAGATTCTTCAGTGCAGTAAGCAGAGTAAGTCACATGCTGTTTTTAAGCATAGAGAAGAGATTATATTTCTGATTTTTTCCTTAAAAATGCATATTGAAATGCTGCTGTTGCTATGTTCTGCTAAATAAATCAATAAAGATGTGCAAATATGTGTTTTGAAAATTGAATGAAATAAAAAAATCATATTAGACATTAAGTACTATTTGGTGTGAAACAATCTCCCCTGAGAAATAGTGGAAAAAAGCTCCATCTCTAAGAATGCTAACAGTTTTATTACACAAATTATTGGAAAATATTATTTAAGGAATAATTTTGTTCTGACAGCAGTCTGGACTCATGTGCCATTCCCTTTCTGTAGTTTCTATAATATCTGCCAATAATGCCTTTTAGTTACTTGATCTTCAACTCTCCTTGGAATCAGCTGGAGACTGATTAGAGCACATATTTTAATAATCAAGTATGGACTCTGAACATCAGGAGTTGTATGGAAGCCTGAATAATAAATAATGTTTAAAATGTACTAAGTTTCTTTCATGCCTATCAAACATGATTACAATGCATATTTGAACATATTGTGAGATACCCATGTAGCATTCCCGAAGAGATAAATGTTATTGTTCCACAGACATCGAACAGGCATGTAGTAAAATATATTTTACTGGCAAAAGTTCTCAAGCTTTTTTCTCCACATTTTTCTGCAGTAAGTACTTCTTTCACCAAAATCAGAGGCTTTTGCCTTGTTTCAAAATGTCTATACTTTGTACTTTTGTTTCATTTTGGTGTGTGATTGAAAGGGCAGGGTACAGAAGAGATTCCAAATCAGCTACCAGCAGGCACCTAAGCTGGTTAGACCATGGTGCTGAAAACATCTAGGTAGTGGGTTTGATCCCTGCACAGGCCTTTCACTTTATACCTGGACTCAACAATCCTTATGGGTCCCTTCCAACTCAGAATATTCTGGGGAAAGTGATGAAGATTGTTATTCTGCATTCCAAATACTTTTATGTTTCTCTGTTAAGGCATCCTTTATTTCCTTGATGGACTAAGAAAATAAATTCTGACATTATTTTCATCACCAGTCTCTTCCTCCTTTTCACTTTGCCCCACTTTTCTGGATATTTCCAAGTAATTATTTTATTTTCAGCTACTACAGTTAATTACACTGGAGAATCAAGATCTGGGTCCTCTCAGAGCCAGGCCTAACTTCCCTAAAAGCCTGTGGCTCCTTCCACTCATATCAGCTATGTATCTATCAGGCTTTGAGAAGTAATCAGCTTTTACAGTTACTTACTTGTGCATCTATTATTAGGGAAATTTTTTATGATGAATACTTGAATTACAAGAAGAATAATTTTGGTACTAGTAACACTGCTTTTTGATAGATACCCCTTGTTATTCAGTTTGGATGACTGCCTGCCAGACACAGATATGAAAATGGCTTTTCCACCTTACTCATTTTAGCTGTTGATTATAATTAATTGGAGCTTCTTAAGGACAAGCATATGTTGTGCAGTAGCAGATGTTCAGTATAAAAGTTTGTCTTGGGAAAACACATCCAATCAGTGCTTATTTGGCAAAGAGGACTGATGACAAAGAAATAATTAGTGTTCTGTAGACAAATGCTCTAGGACCCTGAGTCCCTGAACTGTGAGGCCTAGTATAGGCCTATAGATCTAGTATATTGATCTCAAGATGTGCCTTTACATATTCCTCATCTGCTAATGACAGGGTAAAACAGAAGAACATGGACTTGTATTCCACTGAACTCTGACACTGAATGACCTAAGGGCTAGAGGATTTTGTGGGCATATTTGGAAGAGGCAACATACAGAGACCCACAGAATCATAGAATGGTCTGGGTTAGAAGGGACCTTACTGATCATCTACTTCCAAACCCCCTGCCATGGGCAGGGACACCTTTCCAGATTAGTCATAGCTCCATCCCACCTGTCCTTAAATATTTCCGGAGTGGGGTATCCACAACTTTGAGTCACCTGCTCTAGTGTCTCACCATCCTCACAGTAAAGAATTTCTTCTTAATGCCTCATCTAGACCCACTCTCATTTTAAAACCATTTCCCCTTGTCCTACCACTACATGCCTGTGTAAATAATCTCTCTCCATCTTTCTTGTAAGCTCCCTTAAGGTACTGCAAGGCAGCAATCAGGTCACCCCAAAGCTTTCTCTTTTCCAGTCTTCAGAGTCTCAATTCTCTTGGCTTTTTCTCAGGGGACAGGTTCTCCATTCCCCTAATCATCTTGGTGGCCTCCCTCTGGACTTGCTCCAACAGGTTAATGTCCTCTGTCTACTGGGAACCCAATGCTAGACCTAGCATTCAGGTGGGGCCTCAGAGCGGAGCAGAGGGCCAGAACCCTTTCTTTCATTCTTCTGGCCATGCTGCTTTGGATGCAGGACATGATTGTTTTTCTGGGCTGCAAGGGCAGCCAACTCTTGTCCAGCTTCCCACCCACCAGCATCCCCAAGTCCTTCTCCAATGGGCTGCTCTCAATATGCTCATCCCCAAGCTTATATTGATAATGGGACTGCCCCCATTTGGTCTTTTTAAATCTCATGAGATTTCATGGGACCAATTTTTGGTCTTGATGTCTTGATGGCATCTCATCCTTCAGGCTTGTCAGCTGCACCACTCAGCTTGGTATTATCTCCAGACTTGCTGGGGTGCACTTGAGATCTTTTTCTGCGTCATTAATGAGACCATTGAATAAGAAAGAGGAAAGCCTAGCATTTTGTTAACTACTTTTTATCAACATATGACCATAGCATATGAGCTGTTGCTACCAACAGTCAAGCAGTGGGGTAGCTGATAGACCAAGTAACTCTGGGAAACCATAAAATTTTACAGGCTAAATGTCATTTCCTTAAACACTGATAAAGAGACTCCTGCAGTCACTATTATGCTACTGGTCATTTCACTATAATTTGCTTGTCCTGAAGTCTCAGGTGCAACTGTCATTCTTGTCTGAAAGAATATGTCACACCAAGAACTAAGTAAGCTCTGCTGAATTTCCTTCCAGGTCATTTAGAACTCAGGTAGTCATAGTTTGGGGAAGGGTGATTTGTTGGGTTTTTTCCTCTGCTTGATATCTGCAATTAATATCAGACAAAAAAGCTTGTGCAAACAGCTCATGAAAGGTAGACATTTTTGAAATGAAATGATAATTCAAAATTTGGCATAATTACAGATTATTTTGTTGTAAAGATAAGCAAATAAGCTTATCAGAAGACAGATAACTTATATTACGGAGGTAGCATAAATTAAAACATATATAAATATAGCATGTATCTAAACATCAACCACTCTCTATTTACATGGAATAACCAACAATTAGAAGAATTTATTAATTTGATTTATGGCTTTGGTTTTAACTTAATGTATAAGCAGGAAAGAAGAACAAACCAACACAATATTGTGAAATTTAGCTGGAAGTCCTCGTAGGAGATCATAGAGCAGTATTTCAGCTGTGTAGATAAAAAAAGTCTAGACAGAAGGATATGAGTGTTCTTACAGCTGATTCATTTCAAGGACAGTCAATAATGAAGTGATTTGGCTTAATGGTTTAAAAAGATGAGCTTAACATTGCTAGTTAATTACTGTGTTTGTAAAAATTGGGAGAAAACCTCCCTCTGCTCTCACAGGAGACATCTCAAGTCAAATTTTGATTATATTCGTAAAAGGTCAAATTTGTATTGCAAATCTATGGAGAGATGACCAACAAGATTGTTTCTTTTTTCCAAGGGTGTTGCTCCTAGTGTTTTTTATTTTTATTGAGAGGGTTTCACTGCTCTGGACAACCTCCATGCAGGTTGTGGGGGTGCCTGTCTGCAGCCACAGCATCACCCCGAGAGGATGATGAGAGGAACAGAGTGGCCCTGCTCCGGCCAGAGGTGCCCCAGCCCACAGGCAGCACCTGACCCAGGCAAGAAGGCACCAAGTACAAATTGCCCCAGCTGCCTGCCTTGCCATCTCCTGCTAAGACAAAGGTCAAGGCCCTCCACAAATTGTAGCCCTTTCCTGAGTACCAGCTGCCTGAGTGTGTAGCTGCCTTTGCCAATGAGCAGCTGCCACTGCTGGAGAGATTGGGGATTGGAAAGGGGCTGGGGGAAGAAGCTACTTTTACTTTGTCTCCCTACAGCAATTGACAACGGGGGCCACTATCCAGGGGAGATGTTACTCTGCCATTTTCATTTTCTCCTTGTTCCCATGGATTGGTGAGATTTCAGCAGCTTGGTAGCTAGTGGTTTTTACTGTTATTTTTTGCCTGTTGCTATTTTGATTTTAATAAACTTACCTTTTCACTTATATCTTCTTGTATTTGTTTATCCTTATTGGTAAGAAAAGGGATTGGTTAAACTATGGAGGAGGTAACCCATTCCAGGATGTCCACCTTAAATCGGCTTAAACCAAGACACTTGGGGTGAACATTAGTGTAGTACCTCAAAAACTGCATCAGGGCTCTCTGTTACAGGCACTATGGTAAATGTATTTTGAATATTCTGGTGGATTTTTCCTCATATTCCCTGAGATAGTAATTCTCATATATGGAATATCTTGATATACAAATTGGGCAGACAGAAACTTTCTAACTCAGTTTTGAGCATTAGAAATCTGTCCTTCTTTATTGTAGCATGCTGATCACGTGGAGCATCCTTCCTCTAATCGAGTGTCCTCAGCATCAGGTAAAAAGAGTTTTTGTTTACAAAACTGATCAAATATTCAGCAGCTATTCCTGATTACCTGATGTATATGTATCATTTTATTTTGCATGGTTGTTCCTCTATCATAAGTCCTAACATGGTTCTTTGGAATCCTTTTCAGTGGTCTTCAGTGTTTGGTGTCCTTTTTAGGTGGCTGTTCATTGACGCCCATTCTAGAGTAAGCACAATATCATTGTTTTGCATAACTTCTACTTTGTCAGCCTTGCAGAGCTGAGCTGGTATCCTGCTTGAGTTCTGCACAATTTCTGCATGCCTAACTGACGTCTTTTACCTATTTTTCCGAAGCTGTGATGTTCTGTTCTAGTTCTACTGTCCTTCTTAACATGAGAAAGGAAAATATTCTTCAAATAAAAGAAAATAGCTCTACTTTCTTGTTCTGGAGTTTCACCTGCCACAATAGACTTATTCTGATCTGTATCCTTTCCATTAAATTGTTGCTGTTGTTGTTTTTGCTTGTTTGTTTTGTTGTTTTTATGTAGAAGAGTTAATTATCCATGATGAAGGGCAAATAGGTGAAGAATCAGAGTTAGTGAGTTTTAGATGCCAAAAAATAAACAATTAGTAATAGAAAAAACATAATCAACATTAAAAAGTAATCTGTTCTTGAAATACATGACACTCAGTTTGTGCAAATTTCATGCAATGCTGAGGTACTCTTTTAAACACTGTAAAGTAAAACAGAATTATAGATGATAAAAGCCTTAAGGCAAAGAATTAATGAAAAAACTACCCTGTTGTGAAACTCAGCAGATTAGCAGCTATAAAATGAGTATTATATTTAGAAGTGTTAAAGCTGGTTTGAGTTTTTAAATTTCAGGACGGGAAGTAAGATGAACTCAATAGTGTACATCTGTTAGCAGTTAACTAAAAATAGTCAACACATTGCTGACCTCGAAAATATCCAAGGAAAAAAAAGAAAGAACATAATATAGGGGAAGGTAAGTGAAATTTCTGACCTCAGAACAATTAAACAGAAGTTATTCTATTGGTTGATATGGTTTTTAGTGTCCTAGAGCCTCTTGATCCCTAAATGTTTTCAGAAAAGGTAAAGTTGAGAGTCCTCAGAGAGAACCCATAATCTAATGAAAACTGCTGTTAAACAAGCACTTTTAGATCCACTTGAAACTGACAACACTTAATACTTGAATTACGTTTTTATTTACTTACTCATTTAAGTATCATTGCCTATGTATTTAGCACTTCAATAAGGAAAAGTTGCCCCCTTCAGTTACTTCCTTCAGGCAGAAGACTGGAAGAGACATCTGGTCCAGCTCCCCTGATTTGGAAGAGCAGGATCAGTGAGAGGCTTGTGGTGTGCAACACTCAGCAAACATCGAAAACAATTGGAGGGAGAGGGCAAAGACACACTGGAGGAAGGAGGGGCAATTGATTGTACACGTATGCAGCCATCAGCTCTTGGGGAAAACATGCACACCTTTATTCAATTACAAGCTGGAGAAGAAACTTGAATGCAAGACTGCTGTCCTCATGAATGTAAGATGGTATTATCAAAAGTTTGCATAAGGGAAAAAATCATCAGACCCCAACATCAAAAATCATCAGACAGCAACACTCATCTGCCTAGGATATAATGAACAAAAGACATATTTAAAATGTTATGCAAAGAAGGGGAGGGTGAAAAATGTGTAGTCCAACAAGCAACAAGTCTTGTATGCATACAGAGAAGATGAGCCCTGATGAATGGTCATGAAAACAAAATGAGTTTCCATACTTCCATGTAAATCAGTGGGATTAGCAAGGAAGTAATTTGCTCACATCAGTGAGAGTCTGTCCTGCAATATATGTGCAGCAAGATATATACTAAACCATGTTATGCATGCCTGAATTATTAGGGTTAAATGTGCCTGCATGGATGAGGCATGTATCTAGAGGGAAGAGACATAAAAATTCATTATAATCACATGTGCTTTTTGCGAAAAATGAAAGCAGAAAACCCTACATTAAAATATAGTGAAAGATATCAATTGCATTTATATTGTCTATCTTGACCACTTTAAGAGTCACTATGTTCAAGTCAAAAAAAGCTAGGCTGAAAGTTTTATCTTAAGCTTTTGGAAGGCAATTAGAACAGAATAAACTATGTTCACTTTTCATGCAGTTCAGTCTGAAGTGAAACTCTAGTAAGTGCTATAACATTAAAGTGTCTTTGACAGGTTTATATCCCATTTGAAAAAAATGCTGACAGCTAGATATCATAGGAGTTTTGCTTTCATATGCAAATCCAAGCTTTTGCACCTGGTTCCCATCAACAATTCAGAAAATTGCAGACATCTTTTAATTAAAATGTTTTACAATAAAACCTGAGAAAAAATGTCCTGAAGTCTCTTTGATGTAACAGAAGATAAAATCTAGTGACAATTTTGCTAGTGTATTTGAAAGATGCAACTTTTTTCCTTTTCCAATAACTGAGTTTAATGTCAAATCACAGATCAGTTCATTATCAGTCAGGGCTAGAGGCAGCATGACCCAGTTGAGTGTATTTTGAACTGAGGTGTAAATCTGAGATTGGATTGAATGGTCATGTTTTTCAGATAGTCTCAGGCTGTAAATCAGACACTCCACTTAGAAACAAATTTTTTTGAATGGTGTTACATGCAGACATCAATAAATAAATTTTTCTTTGTCAGAAGGAATAATTGCTGGCGACCTGAGTTTTAACACGATGTAGGAGCTGGATCACTAAACTAATTTATTTAATCAAAAAAACTTCCTGAAACAGAACAACTGAATTCTGAACATTGGATCTTTGGGAAACGTTACAGAGGATACAAAAAACATATCTGAAATTAAATAGGCAGCAGACCTAAAATCTTGTCATAGGATAGTGGCATACAAACTTCTTGTGTTTGCTGTATTCTAAGTTTTCGTAGGTTCTGATCCACAATTTTTTCTTAGGTTCTGATCCACTACCTTTCATGATGCAAAGGGTTCATAAGCTAGTAAAGTAGAAGCAGTCCCACCAAAAATGTTTGTCTTGCAGCCTTGTACAAAAGAGTATGTATGAGCAGGGCTATTGTTGTGAGTGTTTTGTTACAGCTCCTTGCAGCAAAATGCAAAATACAAAGATAGCTCAAGGGATTTTACTGCCTGCGCTGAATTGAGACTATACAACCTTCTCAGTCTTCAGTTATTCGAGTATTTTGATATCTCTACTATTTTCAAACACTTCCTAGGTTATGTAAAGATTCACAATAAATCTGCATGCTTTTACCACAGTAACCAAAAATGTCTTCCCCTGCTCTGTGGGAATTTATGAACACAAATTTTTTACGCAAAGGAGCACATGTTAAAAGTGGGTTCTACGTGTCATTGATTCCAATGTTAGCATTTTGTCTTAGTTTAAGACAGTTATATGGGGCAGAGACCCCAAATGAACTACCTCCCCTTCACTTCTAACCACTCCCCTTTCACCAAAAAAGAAAGATGAATGCAAGAAGGTTTTAAGTGAAAAAGCAACAGTTTACTCAAAAACAAGTCAGCAACAACCAAGGTAACATCAATACCCAGTAGACACAAAGGTGCTAAATCCCGGGGGTGCCCTGGGAGCAAGGAAAACGAGATGACAGGGAAGGCCCTCCTGCCAAGATGGCAGCTGCCATAACAGACAGCGTGGACTGGGAAACAAAGACAGCATGGAAGATAAGCTGCTTGGCTGATCCTTCCCCCAGAACAAAAGATTGGGAAGGCAGGAGCTTACGAAGCAGTTCCAGTGGCAGATGGGAGGTGTTGGTGTGTGGGGCAGCTCCGGATGCGTATGTCACTTTTCCTGTTTTTCCTGCTTCCTGGCTGGACCAGTGCTGCAATTCCAAGTCACTGCCATGTTGCAGGGGGGAGAACTGGTCCAAATAAGCACTGAGAGGATGTGGCACCAGGTCGGGTGGTCCCATGTGTTGATGTGGTGTGTGGACTCAGTGCTGACACTGCCTCCTCCTGCTGCACCCAGCTGGTGCTGCTGCTGCTGTCCTGGGTCACTGCCCCAGTGTGGGGGGAAAGGAGCAGTTCTGCTGAGCACTGAATAGTGGTGGCCCTGGCCCTCCCAGTCTCAGCTTGGCACGGTGGCTTGTGGAAAGGTGCTGCAAGATACCTCTGAAACAGTAATGGGTTTTGAAATGTAGCTTCTTGGGTTGCTACTCTGAGACCTGAACCAGGCACCCTCCTCCGAGGCTGGAGAGAAACAACAGAGGGCTCAAGTATGTGTGCTCCCTATTTTTAGAGAGACACAGTGTGCCATTCATACATGAACCTGGGGCAAAACACACAAGTTAGATGTCATGTTTTAAGAAGAAAGGATGGTAATAACCTTGGGCAAACTGGCATAGAGAAGATATGGAGTACTCAAGGATTTTTTGGTTCATCCAGGTCAGTTTACACAGTTTTCGAGATAATCAGTCAAGCCCAAAAAGGAAATAGTTGAAGGGAAGAGAGGAGCAGATACACAGGATTTACCAAAACCAGACTCAGCGGCAGGGAGGGAGAGAGGAAGGGAGGAAGTGGCGGAACTTGCCTTCACTCATTTCTGCTGCTTTTCCCAGAGCTGGTGGTGACAGCTGCTATTCCCAGCAAATTCAGCCAAGGGGTGTACTAGTGTTATTCACTCCACCATATATACTGTATCAATAGAGCTTTAGCATATTGTCATATGCTAGGATAAGCTGGAAGTGACTGGAGGTTACCTGCATATCCTTTAGTACATGAGTTAAACTTCTCTACTCCCCATTATGCCAAGATAAAGACACTGAGAGAGTTATTAGCCTTCTAGACTTCTTTTCTTTTAATGTCTGTTGAGTTACTTATAGTTTTCACAAAGTGCTTTTGAAGTAGAAATTCAAAACTACTGGTAGCAAGAATTCTTGGTGGCATTCTTGGTCTGGTAATTTCCAGTCCCCTGATGAAAAATTGATTGAAATTTGGGCAGGATGGAAGGGTAGGGTGAGATGGTCAAACCTGTTGCTTGATATCATGGCTCAATGCATTGGTAGGATTACACCAAATACCTATTTAAAATTAAAAAGGGCAGGGGAAGCTTGTCACACAATCACTTACAGAGATAGACATCAGAGAAATAAACGTTAAGCAATAAGAAACATGTCTGTGTCTGAGTAATGTTTCAGTTCATCACCTCCCTTTTCTGTTCTACTTAGTGATTCATTTGGTTGAATTTCAGATCAAAAAGAAAGTAACAAATATGCTGTGCAAAAGAGAAAATTGTTCCATTTTCTCAGGGCATACTCTCTCTAGGTCAGAGACTCTAAGGTGACAGCTACAAATGTACAAATGTATTTAGTATACAGAGACATGTAGCTTCAGGGAAATCTTTTATAACTGGCATTCCAGTTATAGTTTCTTTAAAATACGGCTCTGAAAATCTCAGAGGAGAGTATGGCAGTTCTTATTAGTGGGTAAAGTTTAGGTTTGGTCATTTTCTCAGAGAGGTTTTAGCAATTACGCTCTTTACTCTCAGTAACAGACCTTCATGTATTTTACTTCTGTCCACTTTTTACAGAAAAGCAGCCCTATGTAATGAGGTGAAAATTTACTCTGGCACAGTATCCTGGCTCTCATAATGGCCAGTGGTAAACACTTAGGAAAGACATAAGCTCATGTTTTTACTCTGATGTGCCCCACCTTAATATATCACTGATTTGACAACAGGCCTGTGGATCATTCAGCTTAGATGACTTTAATGGAGTTAATCTCATAAAGTTGTTCAGCCTCATCTCTCATGTTTTTTGCTTTCAACATTTCAAGAATCTGAGGAAAAGAAGAAATGAGTTTATACTCTAATGGTAAAGCTTAAGTGTTTTTTCATATTTTGACTTAATAAAGTCACCAGTCAGAAGTGTAGTACCAAATTAAATTGAAAATGAGACTGAAATTTTAAGTATTAAATTTTTAAAATTTTCCTATCTTCAAGAAAATTAACTTATGAACTTTTGGTCAGAAATGTGTACTCCGTCTCTGACCTTCTCATTGGTTCTATAAGGTCAACACAGCATCTGAAGCCCAAATCCATTCTCATGATTCATGAGTTTGTAGGTCAAAGATCAAAACCTAAAACTTAAGCATGTTTACAAAAGAATCAAACAGAACTTTATTTTTCCTTTTCAGTACTCTGCTTTACTGCTCTTTCCCTCTGCCAAATGAATGCTACTGGATTTAGTTCTGTGGTACTTTCCAAGGCATGCTCTCCAGGCTCTTGTTGCCCAGGGTTGTCGCATCCCAGGTGCAGGATCTGGCAGTTTCCCTTGTTGAACTTCATGTGGTTGGTGGTCTTCCAATTTGCCAAGATCTCTGCAGGGTCACCCTGCCCTTGAGGGAGTCAACAGCTCCTCCTTCCACTTCTTAGTTCAAGTCATTTATGGAGATGCTGAAGAGTGCAGGGTGAGGATGGAGCCCTGTGGAACCCCACTGGTTCCACTGGTCACCACTCTGATGCCACCCCTTTCTCTATCACCCCTCATGCCTGACCTGTGAGCCAGCTGCTCACCCATGCCATGATGTGCTTAACCAGCTGTGTGCTGAACATTTTCTCCAGAATGACACTGGGAGAGACACTACTGAAAGCTTTTCTGAAATCCAAAAAGAGTGCATCCACTGGCTTCCCTTGATCAAGGGAACCCATAAGGTGGGTTACTTTGTCTTAAAAGGAATGCAGTACTTTCTTCTCATGAAGCTGTGCTGGCTGTGACCAATGACTGTGTTATCTTCCAGGTGTTTTTCAATACCCTGAGATTAATCTTCTGTATAACCTTACCAGGCACTGAAGTGAGACTGACAGGCCTTCCTGCTCTTCTTGGAAATCTGGACAATGGTCAGCAGCTTCCATCAGCTAGGACCTTTGTGGTTCCCAAGACTGCTCTAAAATCATTGAGAGAGATTTTTGTGATGACATCAGCTAACTCTTTGAGGATTTTTGGATGAATCCCATGAGACCTCATAGATTGGCAGGCACCCAGGTGGAGCAGCTGATCCCACATAATATCAGTGTCTGCTGGGAGGTGATCATTCTCGCAGTCCTCCAGCTCAGGGTACTGACACCTCCTTGTTTCAGCATCTCTGTTGAAGACAAGGCAGGGGAATATAATGCAAAGAATGCATTGTATTCCCCTGCCTTGTCCATATCTCTGTTTTCAGTTCTCAAACTACAGCATAGTGTAAAGGAAAAGATGTACATGACTGAAAAGACATACATGATTTGGTTTGGTAAAATTAATTTAAATATAAATTATTTTATGTATAACTCTAGATCTTTGTGTCAGCATACAAAAGAAAAGAAATTAGAGAAACATCTAAAAGGTGTTCAAAGAAAATTTCAAATGAGTTTGGCAGAGTTTGACAGTGTAAGTTGTGCTCTGCATGAATATATTTCAGAAGTACTTTTCTTACAGCTGCATCTTTGCTCTGCATTTCACCTTCCTAAACAGTGAATTGTTCTTCTGTACTATGTGAAGTCTTCAAGGCTTTTATACTACTGATAGTCATTTATTGATTCAAATTCTTCAGTACTGAGAGTAGAAACTCTTCATGCAACACAAGGACTCATTATACTGCTTAGTGGCTAAGATAATGGTTAAATAATGTAGATTTTTCATGCATATTCAAGTATGTCTTTTCCACAAAATTATTTACTATTCTGATAACCAATTCATCACCCCAAGACAAGCAGATATTTGAAGTTCACACAAAAATTAGACTGAAAATTTCAGAAATTGTCTGCCTTTGTGGCAAATTCATGATTATTTTCAATTTTTATTATAGTTCTATATGGAATGATAGCTCAGAATTTGTCTGGTATCTCCTCAGGTATTTCCTTACAAACTGAAAGAGAGTGAAACCCATATAATGGATACTTATGTTTAATACCTTTTTCAGTGCTACTAGAAGAAGGGCTCCTCAGGAAGCCAGCTGAGAAACCAGCTCTCTCTGATCTCCTCTCAGGTTTAATGGCTTCTGGAAAATGACTTATAATAGCTCATGAGGCCTCAGCCATCATCCCCTAGGGCTGTCCACTGACTGCTTTTCTTTCACAAGTTTGATTTTATTATAATTGTCTTTGTTATTATTATCATTATTCAGTGGAATAAGAAGCTTGGGGAGGGAGGAATGAATTTTGTTTAAGTCATTCTGAGCCATGTTTTCCAGATTATTTCTAACATTTTAGGTGCTTGAATTCTGTTTGCTTCTTTTATCATTTCACACTCTCCCACTTCCCAGACACATGCAAGCTTTACAAGCGTTTTAATTGTGGGGTAAACTGACATCTCACAAGAAAATAGTAGGATAGGGAATTCTTTGAAGATAAAGCATTACAATACTCCCTTCAGAGAGTCACCCATAAACCTCACTGCTGTGTAATCTCTTCTGCTTAGCCCATCTCTGATGAACAGTGTTATCATGAGAAGGCAACAGAGTCAAATTAATGCTCGTGCTTCAAGTTTTATTTTATCTGAGCTGCTGTCAATGTTTATCAGAACTACAGCATGTGGACACTCTTTAACCCCATATATAACTGCATCACATTCTCTAATACAGTTGTCATTTATTCTGAACATGGTTATTTCATTCCACCTGGCAGCTCCACAAAACTGGCTGGCATCTTTGTTGTCATATAGATGGTTTAAAACCATGAGAACCTCAAAACCCTAAGTAGAACAAACTGGGATCTGACATTGTATTTATTTTTATTTTTATTTTTATTTTTATTTTTATTTTTATTTTTATTTTTATTTTTATTTTTATTTTTATTTTTATTTTTAACTAAAAATACTTCATTTAATCAGAATATTACTTGTGACAAATTCTGTCACATATGACTTTTTCAAAACAACAGCCTTATTTGCAGGAAGGGAGGAACCTGGAGAAGCCTCAGAATTTAGATTTACAGTGTTTTTAAAAGATTTTTTAGATTTGCATTGTTTTTGAAACCAGACAGGTCATGGAGAAACTGTCTCAAGACGTCAGGAGCTAAAAGATCCTGAGGAGGGATCAAGTGATTTAAGGCTTGCTAGGAGCAAAGTTGAAGTCCCCGGAACTGAAATCTCAAAGCTGCAAGGTGTCTTGGCAGTTTTCTGTCTGCAACCGTGGTTTCTGATGGAGAGATCTGCAGAAAGATTTTAATATAATTGGCATTCTGTTTCAGTAAAGCAGTTTCCTATGATTCCCCAGAGATTTTGAATACAGCTGGGATTCATCCATGTTAAGAAAATCTCATCAGAAAATCCACAAACTAGTTGCTATTATTGTAACCCCAAATAATGGGACAGTAATTTAAAAAATTGCATAGTATGCAGTAAAATTAAGCATGAGTCTTTCATTTTCAGAAAGCAAGAATGTTTAAATTAAAAGGGTTTTTCTTGTTGGAGTTGGTGGGTTTTCTCCCCTGCCAGTCCTTGCTTTTTCCATAGAGAAGTGTGTCAAAAAGATGGAGCAGCTTTCACATCCCATGAGCTTTAGACCAAGAGGCAATCTTTGAAAGCGACCTAGAGGGACTGTGCTATGCAACTCCTGTAAAAATCACTGGAAAACTGGAGGCTGAATTTCTTCCTGGCTTTGAAAATATATGCTAAACTACAGTAATTGCCATTTATCTCTGCTCGAATTACCTGGATGATTAATCATATTTCATTTCTAAAGTGTTATGATTCCACTTCTGGGTACCAATACAGTTGTGTTTCAATGGTATAACTGTATTGTGAAATCCCAAAGCAAGTTCTTTTTCATTTGTCATGTAGTAAGCTCACATAAACAAACATGTACAATTTTCATTAATTTTATCAACAAATTACCTTATTAAAAAAAATAGAAGATAAATTTTTGTGATAGAAGTTCATTTTTATGCACGTTAACTTTTAAATAAAATAGTCATAATGAGGTAATGTGAAACTTTGACAAATTAATAGACATTGGTTGTAATGTAATGTAATGTTATTATTAGTAATTCTGAAAGGTTAGTGCATAAATATGTGCAAAAGTCTCTCTACAATTATTTAAGAGAAGTATTCTAAGCAATATTAAAATTGAAAGATTAATGTGATGATCTCAAAAGTAGAAACTGTAGGGCTGGGAAACTTGATAGGCTGCAATATACCCCTTAAATGCCCTAAGAGTATGTCAGCCAATGTAGATATAATGAGTATGAGTACCTAAGAGTATGTCAGCCAATGTAGTCTTGGTATGAAGCTATTAGAACTCTTTTTTCTCATTTACAGATGTTTGACTTTTGATACCAGTGTGTGACTCCCACTGATGGGTTACTTGAGCACAGTGTGACAAACAACCTTTTCATATGTTTCTACATTCTGTAAACATATTACTTTTATAAATATAAGCCTTTGCAAAAGTCTTTCATGACTCTGAAATGTAAAGTGAAAACATACAATATATGAGAAGGATTAGATTATTTGAATTTCATTACATGTACCCTTTTGCTGACTTACATGAAGGTTTCCTTGATAAGTATTAAAATTAGATTTTGTTTAGCCTTACACTACATTCAAGAGGAAGACAGATGTCAAAAAGTTCAGCAAAACTGATTTGTAACTTCTGATCCAAGCAGAATTTAAAATCAAAGCCAGAGTTTTGACAGCCTTATAGTAACAGAAGTCTTGAATTCTAATCTGGATACAAATTTTGTGACCTGTGATTTTGTTTTTTGTTTGTTTGATATCTTTTCAAAATACAAGTCTTTTATGGTATAATGATTAAAATGCACTATCTACTTTCTAAGAAACGTACATGTACAAAACAAAAATATTTTTATCAATGCAAATTCAAAGGAATAGATTCACAAACAAGTAGAGCAATTTCTCATATAGCCAAGGGGTTGGTTCTGATTATAACAATCCTTGAAAAATCTAAAATCTAAAATCCACCAATATGCTAAAAACCTTCTTGGAATCAAAGGGAATTGAAGCCAGCAGGAAACCAGAAACAACATTTCAGTTTGCCACAGCTAGAGGCAAACATGAAGCTGAGCAAAAAAAAAAAAGAAGTGTCACAGCCAAATGCCAGAAAGGATAATTTTCAGTTTGCCTAACTTTTTGTAATTAACAGCAGAAAGAAAGGGGGAAAAGATAGCTGGTGCTAAAACTCACAGCAAATCCCATAGAGCAGTCATATTTTAAAAGGCCACTGAAACTAAGGGAACCAATCTCTGTCACATACATAACTGAGTAAACATAACTGAGACGGCAACACTAAGATTCAGCTGCACAATATCACCCAGCTCATGGAGATTATCTGAACATGAAACCTGTAGTTTCATGTAGTCCAACAGTAGTCCTGTTTGTATTCCCCCCTTCCAATTTCCTGCTCTCCCACCTTGTCCCACTGTAGTCCATGCTCAGTATAGTCAATAAAAAGGGAACATAGCCGTGGCTCCATTCTCATTTTGACACCAGATAACATCATTTCATCTACATTCCCTCCAACAACAGGCTAGTTTGCAGTGAAGATCACTATAATACGTTAAGAACTGATTTAAACAGAATCTGGGTACCTGATTACTTAAAAAAAATCTATCCTTTCCTTCCTCATCTTCATGAGCCTGGAGAGTCACAAGCAGAGCAGTGCAATGCCTGCTCCAGCACTGGTGTCCAGATTTGAAGTTGATGCTATCACAATGGGTCTCTCAGCAGCCTTGGTGGGATCCATAGCACAGCCACTGCACAGAGTTAAGGACTGTTCTTTAAGTGTGCTGTACGTAGTGGAGACATCTGCTTACACAGAAGACTACCAGAGTCATCTGTCACACCTTTTATTACATGACCCTTGTGTCTGCTATTTAGCTATTGGTCCCACATGGATATTTCTTAGGTGAGAGTTCTTTATTCAAATGATATAATTCTACGCTATGTATTAACTGCACTGCTGATTCAAGTTCATTTTGCTCAGGCAAAGTAAATTCAAATTAAATTATTCACTGCAATTTTCTTCTTGGAAGAAAAGACCAGAAGTACATTGATTTAAACTCAGTTCAACATTCTTCTCCAGGATACATTTTCTTTCTGCAAGCCTGCATGTTCCTTTTCCCAGGTTTTGCTTACCTAATAATGAATGGATTAAAAACACATGTTGGTTGGTACCAGGTAGCTTGATGTTATCTGAAAGTACTGTGTTCATACTGGGAACTTCAAAAATGCAACAGAGTTACATCTACAGCTTCTTTCCTTCACTCTGAAGACAAAAATGAGTAAAAATTACTACTTCTTAGCTTTTCTTTATCTGCCTTCTAATAGGTTTCATTTTTTCTCCTCTGATTACCAGCATGTAATGTTCCCTATTCTGGTTCCTTAGCCCATTTTTCCTTCAGTGTGTAACCAGTCCTAGATTGTGTTGACAAAATCCTCCTCTCTTCTATGTGATCACTTTTTTTATTTCTAATTCTTCTGACCTGTGTCTTCAATAGAATGAGCATCTGCTCATTCTAAAATCATTGCTTCTGCCTTAATTTCCTCCAACATTCTCAACATTTTTTCCATGCCAACTTCTTCCCTTCTATTGCCACTTCCTACTAGTCTAAACAAACCCCTGGTTGATGATCTCATGAGTCCTTCCTCTTGTAATTTCCTTTTGAAAATCGATTCCATAAAATAGTGATGGTTTTCATAAAACAGAATATATTAGTTATCACAGTGTGGCAAGTACTGGTTTTGTTCAGAGTTCACAAGAGTCAACTGAACAATCCAGTGGACTCAATGTATCCTTGATTCTTGACTATTCATAGCTGCCTATGTTCTTCCAAAAGAACACTTCATATCCCCAAGAAAAAATATTTCCCCATCAGAAATTCATGTTGGTCCTGAGGAATGGATGGGATGCTGCACAGCTAAAATTGTGTGAACAAATGTTCTCTGACATTAAAAAAAAATAAAAAACCCACAAAAACACCACCACCACTCCACCACAAACAAAACCAAATCAACCAAAGCTCCGCCTGTGTCAAGTCCAAATATTTTCAATTTATGGCCAGAGGTTTCACGCTAACCAGTAACAGTAATGACATTGAAATTAGAAAAATCTGTCTGTGTAACACCAGAATAACACAAGGCTGGCTTTGGCAGAGTCAAAGAGTTCTAAGTCAAAGTGTTTGAGACACAAAATCCTTGTCTGAAAACTGGAGAGACTTTGATTTGACAGGTGGATCACTCAGTGGGTAAGGAATGGGCTATATGATCACACTCAAAGGAAGCGTGGTCAGTGGCTGGACATCCGGGTGGAGACCAGTGAAAAAGCAGGTCAGGACCCACATTTACTGATCCCTCAGGGGTCAGTACTCAGTCTGATGCTGTTTAACATCTTTTTCAGAAATATGAACCGTGGCACTGAATGTATTCTCAGCAGGTTTGATGGTGACATCAAGCTAAGTGGCACAGTTGGCATGTTGGAGGGAAAGGGTGCCATCCAGAGGGACTTTGACAGTCTTGGAATGTGGGCTGAGGCAAGTCTCATGGAGTAAGTTAAACAAGTCCATGTGCAAGGTTCTGCACACAAGTCAGGGAAATCTCCCAAAAAAGTTTTGGTGAGCAGAGAACAGGTTGAGAGAATAGAATTGATTTCTGGGGAGAAAGACAGGGGAGGCTGGTAGACAAGAAGTGTCCACCAACTCCTGGAAATGTCCACTTGCAGCACAGAAAACCTCAAAAGAAATGTGGGCAGCAAGTTGAGGGAGCTGATTCTCCACTGCTACTCAGGACTCCTGAGATCCCACCTGGAGTGCTGCATCCAGCTCTGGGGTTCTCAGTACAAGACCTATTGGAGAGAGTCCAGAGGAGGCCATGGAAATAGCCAGAGAACTGGAGCATCTCATACGAAGACAGGATGAGTGAGTTCAGGCTTCTCAGCCTGGTGATGAGCCTTTACAGGAGGAGGAGGACTCCTCCTGTAAGGACTCCTGGGGAGTCCTTACAGAAGTTTTCTAATACCTGAAAGAGGTTGGCCATGAGAGATTTAGAGAGGAGTATACCACAAGGGCATGAAGTGATGGACAAGATGTAATGGCTTCAAACTGAGAAAGAGTAGGTTTAGATTAGATATTTGGCAGAAATTATTTACTATGAGGTTGGTGAGGCACTGGCAGAGGTTCAGAGGTATTGTCAATGCCTCCTCCCTGTAAGTGTTCAAGGCCTTGTTGGATGTGGCTTTAAGCAGCAGTCTAGTGGAAAGCTCCCCAGCCTACAGCAGGGGGTTGGAACTAAGTAATCTCTGAGGTTGCTTCCACCCCAAATCATTCTGCAATTTCAAGATTTCCAGCTTTTGGCTCATTTTTGTGTCTCAGACTGCTTTTTGTACACAAAAATTATGGCTGAAAAGGTCAGAAAGTAGCACATACCTGATTTACCAAAACGGTATGGTACTGTTGCCTTAGTAAGATGGAAACTTTTATCTTCCTCAAAGACTTGCTTACTGTAGTCATTTCAATGTAGATGAAATGCCAAACTTCTTGGGAGTATCATTTGTGATATATAGACCAGTAATTGCTGTAGGAAGCTTTAGGGTAGTGAGTCAATACAGGAGACTGCAGAGCTGAGTAATGAAGATGCTTACTCATGGGAAAAAGAGACAACACAGCCATAGCAGTTTCTATGATAAAATAAAACTGTAACTATTACAAAGCTAAAATCCCTTAACATTTAATCAAAGAGCTCTTTTACACTCATTTTTAGAGATTGGTCCCACCTGTAAATGTCTTATCAGTAGATATGGATATGCCAGTTGCCAGTCCTCATTCTTGCATAGTTCTTCAACTAAGAGAACACAGTTGTGTTGAATATTACATGGACCAGCCTATTACACTTTCATAAAATGTGGTAAAAATGACATAAATTTAAAATTAAAATGACACTAAAACATTGCATAAAAATAGTATTGCTGAAATCAAATTTTTAACATGAATATTTAAAATGCAGAAGCTTAGGTGCAAGACATAAATATATCAAAAACATTTTCCATACGGAGTGAAATAAGCTTAATCTTTTTATTAAAATTTGGACTTATGCCCTGCAAAATTATCCTATGTGTCCTTAGATTGCTTTAACTTCTCCAATTTGGAAGCCTCATGCTAGACAACAAGGTAGAAATTGACACAGCTTTTTGTAAACTGCCCAGTTGATTAACTTTTGTTGACCCTGGACTGAAACGTCTGGCTTGGTTTTTTTTCCCTTATAATGAATAGTCCTCAATAAATGAGTATAACAGATACCAGGATGCAAGTACAAAAGATAATTTGTTTCAAGATTCTCAGATCAGAAGGGCAATGAAGTGGCCTAACCTCTATGAAAAAGGGTTAATGACCTTTTTGTAACCTCTGACATGGTGGTGAAAAAATAAAATAAAAACAAAGCATATGGGGGTTTTTTTGCACTCTGCATAGAAATTTTAAGTGTGAGCATTAGACAGTGTTTCATCCTTCTGTTAGTATTTTGTTTGGAGTTGACTTCTCACACTCATAAGAAACCTATGTAGATAAAATATAACTGTTACACTGATAAATCTGTGAAATTAAGGGCTTCATAGTATAAAAGCTCCATATTCATATTTAATTTTATCATTTATGTTATGTAGAACTTTTTAGTGCTTGTAAACCAGTTCTAGACATGATCACAGCTAAGCTAAAATAATTTTTTTTACATTCTTCAGCTTACTGCAATTACAACTGAATTGAAAATCAGGTCTGAGGAGTATGTTCTTAATATTACTCCACATTAGAAATACAAGTTTATTATTAAAAAGAATTGAAACAAACACATGTCTGTCGGGTTTATTTTGAAAATTAATCCTTTTCAAATGTTCAGAAGATTTGATGCCCACAAAATGTGACTTTTTTAAACCTAATTATTTAATTCTGCAGCATCGATTAAAGCCCGATCACACTATGCCCCAGTTTTGCTTGCAGGTGCTGTGGAGGGAGGAGCCTAGGGCTGTGTGGGGGTGGCTAGGCTGCTCCTCTATGCCAAGCATTTCATCACAGGGGGGCATGGCTTCAAGGGGAGTTAAAAAGTGAATGCACGCTGGAGACAGCACCCTGGCAACAGTACCATTTTGTTTCATTCCTCTCTTGGGGAAGTCAGCAGGACCAGCACTGCAGATTTTGTCTCTCTCCCACCACTGCCCATCCCTTCCTGTCCCTTGGGAAGAAGACAACTCCAAGTGCCAAACTCAGCTGAGCCCGGGGCAGTGCACGGCGCTGGGGCAGTGAGCAGCCACGGGCACTGAGGGGTGCAGAAAGACCAAGCCCAGCCGAGCCCAAGCCAAGCTGAGTGTAGAGGAGCTGAGCTGAGCTGAGTACTGCTGACCGCAGGTGAGCCCAGTGGTCTGAAAAGTGGGTGAGGCAATGTGGATAATTCTGTCTTGTTTCTGTTGGCTCAGGCTCAGGGACAGGAAACACTGGCAGGGGAGAGCATCCACCACCTTGTCTGTCTCTTGGTGGGCCATGTGGAACTGAGCTGAGGTGTGAACACCTTTTGTGTGTAAAGCACATTGTCTTTTGTATATCTTCAATAATATCACTAATATCACTGCTAATACTGTGGATTTCTCTTTCCATTGCTGTTTATTTTCAGTAGATTGTTATCTCAACCCATAGCCTCTGTTTCTATCCCTCTCTGGAGCAGGGCGGAGGAAAGCAGAGATGCTTATTTGGAGTTTAATTCTCAGCTGTTTTTTAAAGCACCACACACTAACATGACCATCTTTTTCTATCCTCATTAATTTCCAATTCATGATTTTGAAGAATGTTCGTGCACAGGAGATATGGACTTTCCTGCACTTTTATCAGTTTAACTATACTGAATCTGAGTCCCACTCTTAGACAGCTTGGTAAAGTCCATAGAGTAAACCAAGATGTAGAAATATTTCAAACAGTATTCTAAATTCAACTGCTGCAAATCAAATCAAGCAGATCAACTGAATCAACAATCAACTTCTCTCTCCTACATAGTATTGCTAAAGGAATTGCCAACTAATCACAGCAAGGTTGTCATGCGTGTGCTTCAAGCTGCAGTCCTGAACTGAAGTTTCCTGAGGAAGACTACATGACAAAAAAATTTCCTAAATTATTACTTGAGGAAAAACCTGTTCCTCAAACATGCTTATTTAGTACCCAAATTATTTAACTGCACGGGGTTAAGTGAGTTTACTTGGATTTTTTTGTATTGAGAATAGGCCTTCCACACCAACTTCGTGTTGGCAACAACATTATTCTTCCATTAGTTCAGAGCTAAAAGTGCCCCAGTCCACAAAGACCTACTTCAAAATATCTATGGAATGAGTCATGCTGCAGAAGTTTCTGCTCAAAGTATTTTCCATCAGTTTATGCACATCTTGCTGTCAAACATTGTAAACTAATAAATCAAAACATCAAAGGCTGAGTTGTGCATATTATGAGGAGTGAAGACCAAATAGCTTTTCCTGTAAAAGGTAATATTTTTTACAATTTCCTTCTCTGAAACTTGCAACTGGTACTCAGAGTCCAAGTACTTTTAGTTCAATTGCCAACATCTAATGACATTCAGCAACACCTTCAGAGTAAACATTTAAGTACTTGTTTACTTCCTGATTGCTAATGTAGTCTCAACTAAAGCTCAGAAGTTAAAGAAAATGTTTTGTAAAGTTTTATTTTCATGAGAATTATTCTATTATTTGCTTGGGAGATGGCCCTGATCTTATAAGAAGTCACTGCACTAGAAGGTCAAATGATTCACACAGTGGGATATTTTTTCTTTAATTCTGTTGACAGTGTTACACTACAGAATGGGAGAATAATTCCATTGCATGACAAAAGCCTGGTCTTTAATTATCTGCAAAAGTAAAATAGCCTGTTCTGAAAAAATAGGATGCCCCAGCTCTCCCCAGACCAATCACAGGACATGTCAGCTTCTGGAGACTGTAGTGAGCATCAAAAACACTTCTTTAGGTCACCTTTGGGACTAAGAAGAGTAGGGGACATGTTGTTGTGTTGGATGAAGGGCAAGAGCTTCCTGGGACTGTGCAAGACTTCCTAGAAGTTCCCTGGGGGATACTGGGAGCTGCTGACAGACATCGGACTCATCCAAGTGCTTAAATCTCACTGCTGAAGGGCTCTGCACTGCACATCTCTGCATGCACTCTTTTGTGAGTGCACCACTATCCCTGCCCATCTGTGCATGCACTTTTTTTGAGTGCACTGCTATCCTGGTACATCTGTGCATGCACTTTTTTGCAAGTGCACTGCTATCCCTGCACATCTCTGCATGCACTTTTTTTGTGAGTGCACCACTATCCTGGCAGCCCAGAGAGAGGAGCAGGATGATGCTGTTGCTGTTTGTGCTTGTGTGAGTGCACTGCATGTCTGTGATATGTGTGCCTGGCCATGTAGATTCCTATGGTGTTTTGTCTTCACTGCTGGTTGTATGACATGTCCTTGTCCCTGTTGGGCTATAAAGCTTGGGAGCCTTTAAAAAATGCCAGGTTTTTGTAAAATTCAGTTTAAATTTAAATTTTAAAGCTAGATAATGTTGAAATTTATCAAAAAGGTCTGACACCTTTTTTACAAAAATTTCTTTCAAAGAAATTAATAGGGGAAAAAAGCAGGAAACAAGCATAACTTTCATGTTATATGTAACTTTCATATATATCATTATATAAAATTTGTTTTAGCATCCTCATGTGCTCTAATTACCAGAATTGCACTCTATTCCATCTTTCTTCCTTACTATATATTCAGTATATGTATTTTCTGTATACTTTCTTTCCCTCCCGCCTAAAAGAATAAAATGCCATTCATGAAACTTTTTCACTCACTAGTTCTAGGGCAAAATTCAAGACTTTGATAACAAATATTAATATATATTAAGACATATACAGCTTCAGTATTACTGGAGTCACATTTCAAATTGCCTAATGGCTCATAGGAGGTACAAGGAGTATGATACCAATTCCCAGTACCCCTGCCTTTCCTAGAAGTGAATCTTTGTGGATGATTTTTTCATCTAAGTGTAAGTCTTAAAAAAAAAAAAAAAAAAAAGTATCTGCTTATTCTCTGTTTTCTGATGTCTCTTTAGTAAAGCTTTGCTGTCATAATGCTGCAGCTTACCAGAATTTGACCACTAATCTTCTTTTGGTGAGTTTGTGCTGCAACACACGAGTATCCTACCAGTACCTTACAGGCTTCAGAGGGTTTGTACGGTACCTACCTTTTCAAACATTTAGTTAAATGAGATGCAAACTCACTTTTCTTAAGAAGCAGTTCATTATTCTAATTTCAAAAACATCTTCAAGGAGGTTATCTTCAGTATTTTTTGTTGGTGAATTATGTCTCATCTGCTTCAAGTTATAAAATAATAATAAAAACAATTTGATAAACAGGATTAAAACAAGCCCATAGATAGAAATAAAGCAGTTTAGTCTCAATGGGGGTAATACAGGTGTAACATCTCAAATAAAAAAATTTGCTTAAACATTTATTGTATTTGGATGCCTTAGATGTAAGGCCCTTGGCTGACAACCTGAAGCTAACTTCTAAAATGTAGTTTTGAAGGTAGCTAAAATCTTTCTAATACCATATTTCAAGGAGAGAGGGAGAGTATAAAGAGTCAAAGCTAATTAATTTTTTTGGCATTTCAGATTAAATTTCATCTGTATTTCTACTGATAAAGTAAAACCTAAGCATATAATCTCCAATCAAATATGATACATTATACTACAGATTCATATTATAAAATATATGTATATTTTATTTTTTAAACAAAATCATTTTGACATTATCTAGGTAAAAGCATGTTCAAAATGCAATTTCTGATTAGTAAAATGGGTACTTTATTAAAAAAACCAAGAGAAATTAAATAAATCTTGTCACTTTGATTAGACTTTTCAGTGAATATAATAAATAAAGGATAATTTTTAAAAGTTATTATTATTATTATTATTAGTGGTGGTGGTGCTGTTGTTGTTACTGTTGTTTAATATGATAACATTTTCTCTGTCAATAATTTTCTTGCTACCTTCGAAAAGGAAGAGACTTTGGATTAGATCATATCAGGATGTGTATTGTAATCTAAATATTCTGTGATAAACAGGATAATGTTGTAGGTAAGTGCGGGGAGAGGCTTGTTCTCTGGGGAATGGATATCACCTTCAGCATGACTGAGTCAGAGCAGACTTTGCATTCTTCTTTTGCAATGTTATTGTCTTCTATGTGTCATATAATAAACCTTGTCAAAGTTGTTATTTACCTTCTGTAGTTCTACAGGTAAGGACAACCATGTGCTAATGTTCATTCTGCCACAGTAGAGGAAACACAAATAAAAATATTCTTGATCATACTAGAAGGGGGTTTGTCTTCATCTGGCTGTTCTTCACCTACTTTTGTTCTGGAATTCACTGATCTCAGAAATTTGCTCTGGGATCTTCATTTCATCCTAAATGCTGGTTAAATATTGTACTTGCTTTCAAGTTTTACCCAATCAGTGATATTTCTTACGATGAAAATAAATAATAAAAATGTTTTTATGATAATTAAAATCCTTCTGATCCTTATTTACATATGTAAGTGTTGCCTTTTTTGGATTGTCTTCCTTTACAGTATGTTGCACCTCCATCTGACAATTTATCCTTCATTAAGATGGGCATTTGCATTACTTCTATATTCATCTGAGGGCATTTATAAAGGCAATTTACAAGCTGATATTTACGTAGATAATTTTTTTAGTTGTTCTGAAATTTAATGTGAATATAGTGCCCTCTGTGAAGCTTTGAGCTCAGTCTGTGTGATTGTATAAACAATTATACCTGAAAAGGTATAATTATTTACTCAACACTGTCAAGTCAGCCCCTAAATTATTCCTTTTAAAAAATATTTTTTCCCTGAAGACCCCCTTAATATATAGATATATACATATGTATATATATATATGTAAATTTAAATTTATATATATATATATATACACATACATATTAATGTAAATTTATATATGCATACACACACACACACATATATATACACACATACATGCATATATATATATATATATATATATACACATGCATATATATATATATATATATATATAAAAAAGGAAATATTCCCAACTCCAGACACTTGTGCTTCCTTTTGCCTTTAGTGAAAAATAAATGCCAGTACTGTCTTGGTGAAATTTCTGATGATAGTCTCATACATAAATTATCCAGAGATATGTTAAAATCCCACTACTTTTAAGTGAGTGGGTTCAGCCTATGTCCTAGAAGGACTGTAAGATGAAAGTGGATTGACTTAGTTTAGACTCTATTATAACACAATATGTATTAATAGTTAGGGCAAGTGCCATTTTTGAGGCACTTGGAACCCTACACAATGTGTTGACTTTTATCTTGAATTCACAGAATTAAAGATGAGAGAGGAAGACAAAAGCTCCATTAGCTTAAACAGTCACCTGCTGTCCATGAATTGTGCTTCTTACAAATCCCTTTTCTGGTGCTGCCTGGTTTTAAATGTGCCTGGGATACCTAAATGCTGCTAACTGGCTTACAAGAACCAGCACTGTGGAACTAAAAAGATTAAGGGCAAAGTTTGATTTCTGACCTTTAATTAGATTTTTGTAATTCATATTAACTTGACTGCAATAAGACTTGGTGATATTTTTCAGCTTTCATTCAATCTCTTCTGATCCTTGTCAACTTATACCTATGTACGATGCAGAAGAGGTCTGCAAGCCTGCAAATATAAAATTATATTTATTGAAAACTGTTACATATAGTTTAAAAAATGTATTAATGACAAATGGGATGTCAAAAATATGGAATGTTCTAAAACCAAAGAAATAGTCAGAAGAAGAAATAATGCATGAGGAATAGTAACATGTGAAGAAACTCTTCTTCAATTCTCCAAAATTCATCTCTTGTTTGCTTTCATTTACCAATATTTACACAAAATGCATTATTTTGAACAAGAATTCAGTGTTACTAAAGAATTGTTTTGAGCTTTCAGCAATACAATTTATCTTGCATAGAGTTAGAATTCTGTTTTCAATGTAACTTCATCAGAAAAATATGTTGCACTAGTGTCATAATTTGTAGTGATGTGGTATTTGTAAAGATATGGTTGTTAAGTGAGCAGTAGAAATTCTAATCAAACACAGCAGCCACCTCTTCTTGTCCATAGAAGTTCCAGGGTTTCTTTGGGAACTGTGGATACATCAGGTCAGTTATCTATTCCACCCAATTAGAATAGGAATTTTTTCCACACCACTCCCAAACCATCTTCTGTTAGGAGATTATTCCTCTTTTATGCAACAGCACACATTAAAGATGAAGTCGAGTGTGTCTAGATGGAGCAGTGGAGTTCCATGAAAGCATGCCAGTTTGAAATAAGAAACTCCCTGAGCATTAGTATGCAATGCTAGTAAACCCTATATATTCTGTATTGCTATATCTTTTTCTCTATTAAAGAACCCAATCAAATTAGCAAAAAAAACCCCAACCAATTCCAAACAACAAAAAAAAAAATAACACTGAAAAGTTCTTATTATAGTGTTTCCTAAATTCTAGGGCTAAATGTCTGCGTATTTTACAGAATGGGAGACCCATTTCTTGCTCTATCTATGGTTTGAAACTTTCTTATCAGTCTGCTGCTCTTATTTTTGCTTTGTTTCTTGGGTCTCTGTCTGAGGAAATGAATTGCACTTCGAATCTGTGCACAAAAGAATACAGCTTTCTTCTGAAGGCAGAAATCCTATATACCCATTTTTTATCTTGTTTCTTAGGGACAATCAGTACCAATATTGCTGTCTTTCAACCACAAGATTTTTCTGTGTTGTACTTCCAAACACTTCGGACAGTTATTTGAAGCGTAGGAACGGATGGACTTTTTGGACCCATCACATCTAAGTACCCCTTGTGTAAATGTCTAACAGATATTTTATTCCTGCCTGTGGAGCAGACCACATCATACAATCCTCCACTAATATGGCTGATGTAAGGAATTTCACTTATGAATGATAGTTTGGAAATATTCTCTCCTAAACAAAACGTTTACATATTCCTCAGACTCAATTCATCAGTTCTTCTGAAGGCAATAATCTGAGTTTGGAGTATACTCACAATTTTGGCTTCTCTCTCCTCACCACTTCGCTCCAGATAAATATTGTCCCAGTCCAGCCAAAAAGACACAGATTGTGAGTTTGGGTGTAAAACAAACCTGCTGAACAAAGCTGTAAATGCACATATCCCATGGGAAAGGCTTCCTGTTCCCATGGGCCAGTGTGTCTAGCACAGCAAGAGATCTAAAACCTTTTATCTGTTCAAAACATGGAATCTGTCAGTAACAGATTGCACTTGCATTCACACACATACATAACATGCCAAAAGGGAATTTGCCTTCTATACACTAAACAGAGTTGAATACTTGTTAGCACACACTCTTTAAAAAAATTCTTAGAAGATAAGAATTTAAGCAGGTTTAAAAGAAAATCGTAAAGTGCTCACTGATGCTAGAGAAGGTCTGGGTTTGCCAATACAATTCCTATTTTGGGGGATAAAAGCCTCTGAGTGAATAATTGCACTAGGAAAAGTTGTGCATAGTCAGCTCTGGATTTTGGAATGAAAGCAAAAGGGATTTTTTATGGTTTTTGCACAAATTATTTCCCCCTTTTGAAGTCATAGATTTTTGTATACCCTTATTAAAATTTATTACTGAGCAGTAAGGAACCTTTGCTGGAAAAACACTTGGTATTAACTACATAGAAGTTAATTAACATTAATATTGTGATTTTTTTTTAATAAGGAAAGTAAACATAAATATTTTAATTAGTCATATGTTAGAAGAAAAGCAGGTTGCTCTTTCACAGATCCCACATGAATTAATGGGGAAATAGTTACCTATGACACAAGAAAAAGAAGAAAAACTGGAAATTCAAAAGGAATATAAACTGGGAACATGTTTTTTATAAATTGTTATGGTAATAATTTTGTTTTTGTGCAGTAATGAGCCAATTAGCATAAGATGGCATGGTCAGGGACCATATGCCTTTCTCTCTGTTGTCTCACCCACCAAAAAGAACATTTCCCATTGCATATGCATATGTTTGCACAGGCACATATCTTCATCTGTTTGACCAGCCCTGCAGTGATTTAAAATATCACGGCTGCAGTAGAATGCTAACATTGCAGCTAATCTCTCAGCCAGTAACTTCAGACCATAAATACACATCAAATGCACCAGGCAAAACATATTAGGATATAAGCCCACAGAAGATGCAGAAAAAAATATTTTTTTCTGTGTACTCTTAGTCCTAGTCAGTGCTAAAAATTGATAGTTTCAAAAAAGAGGTTATGTATATGTCCTCTATTCCTGCACCAAATTCAGCATTTATAAAGGTATGTGGCATGCATGTCCTCACAACATGTGTCGAACTATAAAAAAGAAGATTTTCTGGCTGCTGATATTGCCTACAACTTAGGAAGCACTAGCCAGGCTTTTTGTATTGTAGCTTGGTTTGCTCCTAGATCTATTCCCAGAACAGGCTGGAGTGTGAGTGCTCCTGTAGTACTTGTGGATCCAACCATGATACCAAAACTGAAGGAAACAAAGTCTGATTCTGATTCATGACTGAACACACAACACTGATATTTATTCCTTCAACCACTTTCTGGCACGTTGGGGCCACAGAGACAAGTAATTTTCAGAGAGAAAATTGCTTCAAAGGACTGAATATGCCAAAGCTGTTCTTAACCTTTGTTGCATGATGTTCTTTTACATTCACCTACAACAACAATACTCCTGGGGCAGTTTTTAGTGTCTTTAACAAACAGAGGTGTAAAAACCATGTGTATCTGATTTATGGGTGCACAATTAATTTCTTAGAGACTTCCTTCCCTTTGAGAATGCTGTGAGCACGCTGTTCCTTCTTACTTGAACCTTGACCTTGCAGCAGCTTTAGGTTTTTTGCCTTTCCTGTTCTGTAATGGTTCACTCACAGTTACAAGGTTAGAAAGACAAGTGAGGAAGCATATAGATAGATTTCTACTATAGATAGATAGTAACAGGTGATGGATTTGATCACCTGTTACAGGGAATTCCAGCAAATTAGCACTAAGTGAAGGTAGTATCTCAATCCCACAAAGCTAGATTTCATTATTAGGGAAGGATTTGTACTTCCTGCACTCAAAAGATACATCCTGTTGGATGTCTGCAGAAAGAACTCTTCATCTCTAGCTTATTGATCAGGCTCCAAAAACTTTACCAGTATTTTCCTGAAGCAAATTATTTTCATTGACCCAAAGATTAAAACAAAAAGCCCAAATAACCCAAGAAACAAACAAAAAAAAAAAGCAAAAAATGTTTTATAAAGTTATTTCTGATAATGATATAGCCGCACAAGCTAGAAACAGAGCAAATGAGTGCCTGATCATGTCCTTAAAGTAGAAAACCTTCAATTGATATGTGCCTCTTGCTTAGACCACAGTGAATGCATTGTTGTTCTTATATGATAATAATTACTAAAATTGAACTCCAGCATAAGTGATGTCAGACATTGGTCATATGCACCAATATTTCTTATGAAATGCACAAACTACTGATTTTTATTAATATATGGTCTGATAGCCAACCATCACTTAAGCTCTGGAGGCTAGTGTGTTTTGACCACACTGATAAATTACCATTGCCATTCTTCCAGTGGGTGTTTCAGACATATTGTGGACAGAAGGCAGTGCTGTGAAGGTTTGCATTTAAACATGCAGCCTTTTTGTATATAATACCAAGTGGGTTCTCCAGGAACAGTGAAGAAGGTGAAGTGTAACCACAACATACAGCCTCTGTAGTAAATTTCAGAGGATAAATAGGCACATTGCCATTCAGAAAGATGAGAGGTAAAAATGATTGTATTCTACGTGATATGCAAATTTAAACTTACTCTCTTCATGAAGACTGAAGTGCCAACTCTGTTGTCAATATTTAGCAATAACCAGTCTTTAGATTCTTAGTTTCTTCCTACTGGGTAATTATAGATTGAGCATCAATGACCTCAGGACTTTAATTGAGAAAAAACGAAACACCTTAGTTGTTACTTTTTTTTTTTTTTTTTTTTTTTTTTTTTGGCCAATGTGTTCACCTCTTTAAGTGAGGATTTCTGGAAGAGTGCAAAAAATTTTAGGAGATGAAGAACAATCAAAGACATCACTTCCAGGACTTCATGAAGTTTTACTGCATGTAAGTTCATGGTATTACAGAGAAAAAGGGAGTTACTTAATGATTGCAAGTAACAGAGTGCTTGTGCTTATGCCAGAATGGAGTCATATAGCTGCAGTTGTTCTTGGAGTCATTACAGGGAGAAGTAAGGACCAGAGTTAATGAAACATGACTTTTTTCTTCAGTAGGCCTTGTGGTCAACCAGTAGTTATTGCTGATGTGGATTACATAAGCTTCAAGTAAGACAACTGAGCAATCCTTTTGTGTACATGCCACTGTTTGATTTTAGTGTTCTGTTTATGTTGTATCTTAGGAATGGTGCAGTTAGTGCGCCCACTGAGACTCTTCAAACCACATGTTCCTTGCTTGTTTCCCTCTCCTGCTGTGGTGGGATGGAGAGGACAATTGGAGGCCCAAAAGGTAAAGATCATGGGTAGAGGTGAGAACACACCTGGATCCCTGACGACCTGAGGGGTCACAGGCCAACCAAGTCAGACATAATTCACCCTTATGTTGCCAGTCCAGATCCACCTGCAACACTTAAATCCTGGCAGTCCAATCCAGCTGTCTGTTGCTCTGAGGTTCTTCTGTAGCCCATTCTTCTTCCCTGTCACTTGATAGAGAGGGTTGCAATCTGACAGCAATCTGGAGTGTGCACCCTCCAAAAAGGTACAGCACCTAGGAAGGCAACACTGGGAAAAAATGTCCTCCTTGCTAGTTGGTGGGGACAACTGTTTTGTTGACCACATTCACTGGAATGTCACTATGTCCATCTTGCCGTTTTACTCCTAAAAATTCAAATTACCTTGACATGTCCTTTGTCCTTACTTTGCTTTGTGGCAATGCTGGCTCCCATTAAAACTTTCCAAACTGTGCTGACACTTGCTCCGTCCCTCCTCCATGCCTGCAGTAGCATGGAGAGAATCGGTGGCACAAAAGATAAAGGTCATGGCTTGAGATAAGAACTATTTGCTGGGAACAGCAATGGATAAGAAAATTAACAGTAACAACAATAATATAAATAAATAAGTCTACAAAATATATAGAGTGATTCACATGCAAAATGCTAACTGCAGAGCCCTACCCCAACATGACCACTGCTATGCTACCCTGACTGCAAGAGATTTCTTTCCTTCCACCTCTAACAATGATGTGAGGTGGTATAGAATTACCTCCATGTCCTATCCATGGCCTCTCCTGGCTGCTGCAACCACAACATTATCCTAATGAAGTATGGTGAGGATGGCAGCAGGGTGAGTAGAACAAATGATTCAGTACAATTAAGATGATCTGGCTGAAATATCAGAGATGACAAAGCATCACTGATAGTAATTCACATCCTAGTTCAGCCTCAGACTTCCTACATTCTTCAAATCAGGCTTGATGTTCTCTTTCTGTCCGTAGTGTGAAGAGGCAATGCAATACTCCCTTAGGACTCTCTTTATTTCTTCCTCTCCTCTTATTTAAGGAAATTATGTTTATGGGATTTCTGAGCTCAGGAGAGTTCTACCTCTGAGGAGGGAACAATGATCCCACAGGGAATTTTTCTCTCCCATAAGTACAGTTTTAAGCAATATTCACCAGGATACAGGAAGCAAAATTGCTGTAGCTTTCTTTTTGTAGAGTCCATTAGGCAGCTTCTCATTCTACCATTAATTTTCATCTATTACTCTTGAATTTTTACTCAAATCACTAATTTGATATTGTCAATTTCATATCTGCGCAAAAAGCATCCTACAGAGAAGATCTCTCCTCTAAATTAAATATGATATGTGAGACAATGTTGCATTCTGTTTCCCAGGCGCCAGAAAGCAACAGAACTCAGTAAATAAATATGATGTCTCTGCATCAGACTTACTTTTAAGAACCTTTGGGTTTAACAACAATAGATACTTTCAAGCAAACTATCACTCAAAATGTATGGTTTTGGACCAGGAAAAATAAAATTAAAAAGAGATGAAATTAAAAGGACTCAAAAAAACTCTGAGAAAAACTGATTCAAAGCCTTTACAATTAAAATATTGTTACACCTAGCCGGTACATTAAAGCAATATTGAGCTCCATGTCTCTCTTGTACCAAGGAGCCAAGAACTGGACACAACACTCCAGAAGTACCTCACCAGGGACAGGATTTTTTGACCGACTGTCGATGTTCTTCCTAATGCACCCCAGGATACCACTGGCCTTCTTGACCACTGGCCATGTTGCTGGATTGGGGACATCTTGTTGTCCATGTGGACCCTCAGGTCCATCCTTGCAGAGCTGCTCTCCAGCAGGTCAGGCCCCAGCCCGTGCTGTTTCATGGGTTAGATCTGTGTGAAGGGAAGATGGGAAGAAGTTGATCTTAACAACGAAGACAAATATTCCGTGTTTTAATTATTTGTCAGAAATGGCCTGCCTCTGAGTGCTTGTCAGTGTTATTTGGTATGTTTGATTTTGTGCTGGTTTTTTATTCTTTCAAGTACAATATTAATCTCTAAAAGCATTAGTGTGACACTTGTATTTTTGCACGTATTTTATAGTTCAAAAATATCACAGCTTTGTTTTAGGACAGCTGCAGTAGAGAAATGCACTTAATGAAATCCTATGTGTTCATGAAGCTCTTTCTGGTTATTTTGTTCTCAATTAGGAAACGTCCTGAAAAACTAGATCTCAGCTGGCCTTGATCCAAGTGAAATTTTATACAAATTGGTGCTCTGATGTCCCTTCCCGTCTAACTTTCTTATCTGCAGTTGGGGAACAGGATAATCATTAGGAGGCTACAAATAAAAAAAAAAAAAATTAAAACCATTTTCTAGTATTTTGTTTCACTCAAAAGTGTCTGAGACCACCCCCATTTTGAGAAAGAGGTACTAGAAGTTTGTTTAATAACTGGAGTGCCTTAGAAGACTTAACACTCAGGTTGAAGTAAAAATTTAGTACTAGGAATGCTCCTTTCATAGGTCGACAGCTTTTTTAGAAAGAATATGAAGTTCTAAAGACTGATATATGATAAATAGATTTAAATTAATGATGGTATTCATCATTCAGTGCTTTTATAATGAAGCAAATTTATTCATTTGAACATGGACATAAGAGCATAACGTGTGGCATTCCCTATTGGGGGAAAAAGGAAAAGGCAGGTGGAAGGTTTATTCAGGAAACCATGGGGAAATAATGATGATCTGGTGAGACACTGGAGATTCACTAAGGAGTTTCCTCTTTCCTATTAATTCAGCAGTGTCTAACAACTAGATTTGAAAGTGTATTTTAATTATACCTTGCAATCCAAGAATGACTTCTGCAGGACATGCAAGAAATTGCAAAATTCTTCTTTGTTGCAGGGAAGACACATTTCCTACATGCTTCCTTTTTCTTTTTATTTGTAGTAGTAGAGGAAAGGAAATGTTACTGTGTCCAACTAAAAACAGCTGTTACGATAATAAATATTTGATAATAGATATGGTATTGGCTTAAGAAACAGAAAATGTAGCCTGAACTTGGTTTGAGGCCATGTGATGCCAAAAAAAGAGGTAATTGAAAGATTAAGGAAAATATTGTGGTTTTACAAAGCCATTCCCTTTTGACTTAAGCATTCGCCTCCTGAGATTTATGTTTCATTTTGTATCATTGACAGTCACGGTACAGTTTTATTTTAAAGAAGTTAAAATATGAGAATGAAAGTGAATTTAGTTTGTACATACTGAAGCATTTATAGCCCAGAGAAGTTTAATTGTGTTCAATGCTCAATCTACCTCAAGGACAGCTATCTTGGTCCAGCTACTTTTAGAGCAAGGAGGAAAGATTACATGAAATTCATTAATGACACATAGTCCTCAAGCATTTTGGAAGTACAGAAAAAGCTTCCACACTCCCAGGTAACTATGCTGAACATAAGAGGGTGAAAATACTGAGTATAATCAATTCTTTTTCATCCTTACCCAAGAAATATCAGAAGCAAAAAAAATTTCAGTCTACTTTCTCAAACCATAATCAACAAGGAAAGAAGGGCAACATTTTTTTCATCTGTCTAGTCTGGGAAATTTAACATCAGCACTGGCAAGGCAGTACAAGCAGGAGTATGAACCATTCTGACAGAGAAATCAATATGTCTAATAGATTAACCTATGATCGATTATCAGGCTCTTGTTCTGTCTTAGACCTGAATAAACTCAGGAGAGAGGCAGGCAGGAAGGTATGTGTAAGTACTGAAGTTCTCTTCATGCCAATCAGAAGTCCTTTAGCTTGTGCATTTGAGACAGATTAAGAAAAGAAATACCAGATTTTTTGCTGAGTCAAGAGCTCTAAATCCTTATTCTGTTTGGGTTTTTGCTTAATCCAAAATCCCCTTCTTCTAACATATTTTACCTATAGAACATATCATTAATTCTTAATAAAAAAGAAGGACTGGAAAGTGAGCATTTTCTATGTTTGTCTCAAAATGATAAATTCTGTCATATCTCCATTATTTAAAAAGAAAAGTAAAATTCTTCTTCTTCTTTTTCTTTTTCTTTTTTTTTTTTTTTTAATAGTACAACCATCCATTTATTCAACACTGTAAAATTCATTGTACGTCTAATTCAGATGTTACAGAAGAGCTGCCCTTCTGTTGCCAGGTAGGCAGGGAGGGACTCTGTCTGTGCAAATGCATTTTGCATCAGCATGTCATCAGAGAGTTCAACAGAGGGAAGAGGCAATCTATTTTAAGTGTCCATGAATACCTATGGCGAAACATATGGCACCTCTGAATACCAAATGAAATCACTATGATCAGTGATACTCTAACGATGCCAAATGAATGCGCAAAGAGATGACCTTAAGCATTGTTTTGATAAATTATGTTGCAATGCTGTGGGCGTATACCTACAGTATTCGTAGGCTGGAAACTCTACCCTGACTTTTAACTATATCATTAACATGCACATAATTTTTTTTGCAATGTAAAACAGTTGCACGAACTACTATGTGTTTGACAGCTATTCATACCAGACTGCAACTCCTAAAGTCCTATCACTTGCTCAGGAAAAGTAATCCTTTAAAATAAAGGAAGAAATGGCATGAATATACTAATAGTGTATGTTTTTTCCATGAGAAAGTGCAAAATTTTCTATGGGACATGAGATACAAGGAATGAAGGAAGAGTTCTGGGGAGACATAGTGATTTGTATAAATGAAATAATAAATGCTCTGTTAGTACATATCTGTGTCACCTCCCAAGTCCAAGAGCAATTGCTGATCCTTCTTTAAGTCATCAGAATGCTCTTCCTTTTTTGTTGTTCCTTTTTTGTTAACATTCTTTTTTCTCATTCTAACCTATGCTTGTAACAGATCAAAATCATAATTTTTCTAAAATATCTTTTCATATTACCTCACATTAAATAAATTTTCTATCATACCACTAGAAGAGCAAGATGAAATTGAGGAAAACAGATGCATGAAATGAATGAAACAATGTGCATAAAAGTGAATATCTCATGCCTAAACTGACTGATCTAGCTTTTCATCTTGCCTTAAACTTCCCTTATATTTTATGGCCTGGTTTTCTATTCCCTTATTTTTTATAGCCTGGTTCTCTAAACATGTACACAGTGTGTAGCATACAAAGACCACTAAACTAATTCTTCAATTTATCAAAATCATTCAGTCAAAATGTCACAACCCCCAATTATACACTGCTTCAGTAACTAACTTTGTTCTTCACAAATTAGACATGTATTTCAACTACTGTCTTTTAATGAAGCTTTTAAAGGAATGTCTTTGTTTTCATTCACTATTTCTTTGGCAATGTTGATCTTCAGCCCTTCCTTCCACATACATAAGCTTGCAAGTTTGAGGAGGTAAATTAATAGCCAGTTGCACTGAGGAACTTACTTCCCCCCATTTCTTACTGTTATTTGTAAATTTAAAAATTCTAAGATGGAAATCCAAAAATTCTTCTTTGATGTTTGCTACAACTGAAAGTGTCTAGGAAAACCATAATTAAAAAAAAAAAAAACCAACCTAAACACATCATAACTTACTTTCTGAAAAATGGTATTTTGAATCATGTGAGACTTGTAATTTGTTTCTTGCTTTTCAAAATCATAAAATAGGGGTTTTCCTGAAGTTACACACCAGATAGAATTTTTTAGTTCTCACCTGTATTAAGGACACAAAATTGTAAAGAAATAGCCTTTCAATGCAGTCTCTTCAGGAGCTTTCAGTACTGCTCACTGACATGCACGTTTGCTAAGACATTGGTATTTAAAATTAAAATCCTTGGCTTTTCATGTACAATGCCACCTGAAGTTCTTTAGAGAGGTTGCTTTTAAAATGAAAGATGAAAGAAAGAAGAAGAAGGGAAAGGCTGAACTGACAGATTCCCTCATGCCCAGGAGCAATAAAACTTGCTTCCACAGAAAGACACTGATCAGCTACTGTTTTCCACCAGTTTTGCCATCAGGCAGCCACTCCACTTTTGCAGTCATTGCAATCCCATCTATGAGCTCTGCAGGACATGGGTCAGGCCATAAGCCCTCAAATTGCGTTCCTGTATTTTCCCCGAGTTGTAGGCAGCTCTGATGAGTTGAAAGCACCTGCTGGCTCTCACAAAGGCTGTAATGTAGCTGCATTAGCAATTACCTCTGTTAGTTTGCTCAATCCCTCTATTCATCAGGTGTACCAAAGAATCACTCCCTCACTGGGTCAGTGCAAAAAATATAGATTAATTATGCTAATCATGCACTCAAGGCAGCAAATGCAGAAAACATCTGCCTCTTCCATTTCTCCAGTCAATTCCATTTCATCTACACTTCTTACCTCTGTGTCTTCTCAGTGTGCCTGTTTTAACAAAGAGCCAGGATTTGGAGACTGATTCCAATGTTTTCTCTGGTTGTTCAGTGCTGTCAAACCATGTTAAGTGTCACTTCTTTTAACTACATTGGCTGCATATAAACTTGCTTAACTCCAGAAACTTCCTTTCAAAACATTTCCTCACCACGTTACTTTTTTATATCAGCTTTTGTATGAAAACTCAGGAATTTGAAATTTTCTACAGTCTTCTTTTTCTCTTTCAAGTATCTTATGTTTCCCTCCTAGTAAGCTACAAAACTTTATTTTCTTCTGCAAGGTTCACGTGTAACAATCTGTGTGACTACATTTTCCTTTTCTTTTTTTTTTTTTTTCTGAAGCCAGTCAGGTTGCCTATGCAACTCATGTCACAAAATGTGGCATTCCTCAAAATCTAAGGCATGGAAAAAAGCATTATGTGTATAAGAATATGTTCTAATGTTTTTTTTTTCTTGTATGGTTCTTAATTTGTTTAGCATTTTAAACAGAGCTCCACAGCAGAAGATGGTTTCCAGAAATCCTCTTGTTGCAAAGTTTTGTGACCAAATAACAATGGTCTGTAAAAAAACATGAGTTTTTTCCTTTCAGTGTTTGAAGGAAAAATATAGTATATTCAAAAAATATAAGATTTGCTGTGCCCTGAACTGTACACAGATTTTCTAATTGCCACAGTTTAAAGGTCAATATTGTAGACTCTCTGCTGTATTGCGGCTGTACTACCAAAAGCATTTACCTTCTCTTTTCTGGCTGGACTTCCCAGTTTTGTAAAGTCTCACTAAAAACCTACACAATGAACAGTGTGTTTCTACCTCTTTCAGTGTTTGCATTTTGTAAACGTTCCCCGGATACTAAAGTCTGGGAAACATATAGTAACTTGAATTCAAGCACAGCAGAAATAAAGCCAGGTCTATGCTGCAGATGCTATCCTTCATTTCCATGTTTTACTCAAAACCCACTCCTTCTTTAGATATAAATAACACTGACAGAGAATCGCCAGTCTGTCACACCACAGCAACACAGAAACTGGGCATCTTGCCATCACTACTGTGTCTTTTTTTGCCAGAGTATTGTCCAGAATAGATATTTGAAAATATATAATGTTACATTAGCTGTAAAAAATGCCAAAAAAGTGTTTCATTCTTTTAACATTGGACTGTGAAATCCCTCAATTAATTAACTAGTAAACAATATAACAATCAAAGTATTGCAGTCATTTTATTGGTGTTTGTTAGGATAAAATATTTGTAGATTTTTAATCAAGTGACCTTCTTTAACCCTGGTACCCTACTAAGCCAGGGACAAAGTGATGAATCAAGGTCATTTTTCAGCCTATGTTAACTAGAATGTCAATTACTCTTTCGCTCTGCCACAAAGCAGTCACAGAAAGTTAGTGCACAGGCTCAGATGTGGATGCCTAAAGAGGGACAGCCTCAAGTTATATTCATTATGCTGCCTTTCTAACCTGCTTGGTGGTCAATATGCTATTCAGGTTTTGATTCACTTTTCAGGTTTTCAGTAGTTAATTCAAACACACTCCTTTCTATTTCCTTTTAAAGTGGATTATTTCCTGTATATAATTTGAGGAATTTTGTGTAGTCAAAATACAGTTCTTTGCTTTTTTTCAGAATCATAGAGCCATGGAATGGTTGAGGCTGTAAGGATCCCTCTGGAAATCATCTTGTCCTACTATCTGCTGCTTAAAGAGGATCACCTGAAGTAAACAGAAGGACCATGTCCAGACAGCTTTTGAATACACCCAGGGATGGAGACTCCACAACTTCTGTGAGGAAGTTGTGCCAGTTTTCAGCCACCCCTCAGTGAAAAAGTGTTTCCTTCAGTTTTTCCTCGCGTGGGAAGTATTCCCACCCCTTTAACACTGTAGTGGTCCTTCACTGGGCTCTCTCTAGTAGCTGCATATCCTCGTCACACTGAGAAATCCAGAACTGAATACAGTATGCCAAGTGGGCTCTCACTTCTCCATTCAATTGCTATCATTAACTGTTTTCATTACACAAAAGTTAATTGTGTGACTAAATTACAGGACCCTCCCTCTTCAAGTTCTGTATTCTACTCACTGTGTAACTATGGCTTAATCAAAACTGTCAACATTTCTATTGCAAAATGGTTGGGACTTTAATATGTGATATTCTGAAATGTATGTCATCAGATTAATGTGCACAATACAAAATAGACACAAAATCAGAAAGAGAATTATTACAGGGATCTAGGCCACAGGGGCACCATGTGAAGAAGTGGCAACAGGCAGCAACAGTCTTGCATGTAGTTGCAGAGAGAAAATCAGTGGAAATAATCTGGAAGCAGACCATGTGCAAGCGCCTTAGAGCTTTTTGTCTTGTAGGCTAATTGTACATGAGATATAAAAAGCACTGTGGCAATGATTAATAGGCAAAATATCCTCTTAGCATCTTTTTAGAGCAAGGTTGAGAAATGCTGTCATTGACTTCAGTTACAGTGATGTTACTTTGACATTTTCCACACCTCAAGCAGGGGGGCCAGGTCAGTAGCATTGTGAGGTCAGTGGCAAGACAAAGAAACATGTTGTAGTTTTAAAATGGTATTCTCTAGTTTAGTGATCCCACTGAAAACACTCCAGACGTCATGCCACTCACCCACTCTCCACCTGACTACCCCTATGTCGGGCTAGAGAGCAGAACTGGGTGTACAAAAGGCAAAGACCATGAATGAAGAACAATTTACGAGAAACAGCAATGAAATAAGAAAAGTTAGGAGCAGCAGCAATATTAATAATGACTTTACAAGATAGACAAGTGAGCGCTCTCCATACAGAGCCCAGCCCTATCTGCCTGCACACTGGAACTAACCAGGAAAATAAGTGACCTCCATGTGTGAGGTGTGATGGTAGGGAAAAACCCCTGGATCCTGGACATGCTCCTCCTGCCTGCTGCAGAAGTTAGCCCTGTACTGTTGGAGCAAGGACAAATGCATGTTAGAGCTCATGACTGACTCCTCTAATCAATTCCAATCATTTAAACTCTGTTTTTGTTTCACAGTAAAGGGATTTTTTTTTTCCTGAAATGCCCTTCTAGAACATTCTAAATAGCTTGAAGCATCAAATATGAAATTAATTCCCTCTTATTTTATTTAAAGTTGTAGTCACATAACATAGCCCCAGGTACTGCCCCAGGCTAGAAAACTTTGAATTTTGAGCTCAAGTTGCCCTGTGAATGTCAAGAAAATTACTTAAAAACTACCTATTGACAAACAAGTTTTCTTCTAGATCAATTCAATCTTTAAACATTACCAGGAGTTAATGAAGGATTTACTGTATATGAGCTGAGATGCAGCCCCAGTGACAGTCACAATTTATTTCTCACACTGCCCTGCAGGGCTCTGAATTTTTACCTCCAATCCTAAACAGCTAATGACTTGCTAGACAACAACACCTACGTCTCTAATTTTTAATGGAAACCAAGAGAGTCAGAAAAATGATTTGTGTATGTTGCAACCTTGCTCCAAAACATGCCACACTACATTAAAACCTGCTGCTTAGGTATAAAGATCTTTACAGAGAACTGGAGACTTTTTCCTATTACTTTGTAAAGTTTCTGTTCTAAGCTGGGCCAGTGGTAACACCCTCCTTTAGTTGTGGTGGTGAGAGGTTAAGACATGCACTTGTTGAAGCAACTGACATTTCTGACCAGGAACCCTTGGCTTAGGACTGGAGTTACATAAAATGTGTGACTTGAGGCATAGCACAGAAAGACATAAAAAGTCTGTTGTGGGTCACTTCCACCCACATCTAGTCACCAAGAATGCATTATTACAGCTAGTTTTATATCTGTATGTATTAAGGTAATCAGTTAACAGCTTTCATGGGTCTATTTTCTCTGTCTAAGTACCCACTTCATTCTGAAGGAGCAGGTAGTTGCTAAATTAGAATATGTGAAGTGTCTCCCAGGAAATTTAAATTGTTTTTGCTACCCAGACACAATCACCCCATTTTAGCCCTCCCTTCAGTGTTCACTGACCTCAATAAAGAGTACACAGCCATTTATGGACCCCCGCAGGCTCTGTTTAAACTTTACTGTGTACTCAGACACTTGGTCCAAGTTTATGCTCCGGGTCAATCTCATCACTGTGTCTGGATAAAATCTAGGTTTTGTACAGCCTAGCTCTCTTGAGAGGCTTCAGAATCTGACCATGAAGTATGGGCTATATTGGGAAGACTATGGGTGAAGTCCAGTTTAATCAAACCCAAAATTTTTGAAGAAGAACAGAATATGGCTAAAGAAAGAATTTGAATTCGTTGGGTATATTTGCAAAAGTAACTTGAAAATTTTAATATTACAGGGTATTTTGAAATACCTGAAATAAGAAACAGATAATAAGGTCATTTGTTTGCACCTGTGACGCCTTCAGGGAATACTGACTTGGTTTTTTTAGAATTGTTATTTTCACTTGATGTTTCTTCTGAATGCTTTAAAATGATACTTTTGTTTCAGATACATAATTTCTCATTACATTCTCCAACTGTAACATGTACGAGTGTATCAGCAGTAAAATTCTGTGAAATGGCATTGAAATAATGTATATGCTCTATAAACAGAAGATAAAAATAATATTTTACAGAGTTCTTTTAGATTTTTCAGCAATGTGAATAAGAACTAGCTTAATAAATTACTTGATAGTAATAACATGCTATATATATAAAATTCAGCTGAAATGACCAAGGACTGTCTGTGGAAGTGCTAAATAAAGCAAATACTAGATAAAAACCCATGACAAACTAACCTTTGAATTAGTGTATGGTGCTATACTCTCTGGATGACATGTTTTCATCCCTAGTATCTCTCCATTTGCATTCTTTGTGCTGAAACAGATAAATTTTAAGAGAAAGTATGGACACATATGTACCATCTCTTTTTCCCTTATAATTACAAATGTATCCCAGACGTAATTCTTCAATATGATAATTTTAAACTATTCACTACGTCTTTAACTGAAGAAAAAAATATCAGTCTTCCATATTCTATGTAAACTGCCTAAGATTTTGAAGGAAAAGGAGACCTTATTTTCTTTTGCAGTATCACTACCTCTAGGTAGTGATACTGCAAAAGAAAATAAGAAGTTTCTCACTTTTTTGGGAGAAAGTGACTTGAATCTGTCTTCAGAATTATCTTCCTGCTCTGTGGACAGTGAATACCTGGGCTTGTCTCCTGGAATCAGAAGACAAGGAGTCAGAACTCTGATGTGCATGGCAAGGTATACGACGACCACATTCTCAACCACATTCTCACTACATTCTTTGTGTACCTCAAGAGGCGGTCTTTTCTGACAGGGCTGAATTTATCTGTGTCCCTGTTTTTTATGCTGGTTTGGAGCTGACTTTAAGGCACCTAGCTTTCCCCAGCCTAAAAAAATATTTGCAGGGATTTTTAGACTGCAATCTAGGAAATCTAGTGCCCCAGAGTAATGCATCTCAACACCTATCATCCTTACTTCTCTTCTGGATTTTGCCATGAGGTCTTTTCTTCTCTGGAAATCTGTGAGCTGACTTCTGACTTAATGTGCTTTCAAATATTTCATGAATACAAATCATTTTCCTAGTCAATAGCAGGAGTTCCTTAAAGTACACAGGATAGCTGCTGGGAGGAGCAGGAAATTAAATTCTGCATATACGACTTTGGTCTCATGGATACCTGGAGTAGACTTTAAAGACCGAAGTGTCTCACTGGACATCTTTAAAATTTCCATTATATATTTACCCCACAAATGATCATAGGCTGTGTCTCAAAAGTAATTTTAAAACATCTCCTAACAGTAGCATTCATATTCCTCAATTTACACAGTAATTATTAATTATAGTTTTGTAAGAAAATTGCAGCTCCCTTAAATCTTAGAGGAAATTGGTTATAGGAATCTGTTTTCAAAATCAATGCACTTTAGTTGTGACGATTGTAAGTTTTTTTTTTCTTTTTTCATCTTTATAATTTCTTACTATATCCCATAAGGTAACAATTAAATCTTGAAAGCTTTAAAAGAGAAAATAGCTTCCTTAGAAGATACAGATCAGTTTAGCCAAGCTCTTTGGGCTCTGGCTGCCTCATTCTTCCCCACCGTGTTCTTCTCTCAAGCCTTCCTTCTGAAAGTCTGTTCTTTCTCAAGACCAGTTATTCTTATCAGCCAATCCTAAAAGAAAATGCTAATCTGAAATGAGGAAGGGAGTAGTCTAATTAAGTAGAAATAGACTCTAATTTTATTTGCTCTAATTCAGTAGGGCAAATAAAATTTGCATTTTTATTTCCAGAATTTTTACTCTGCATTGTAAGAAATTGCTATGACATTGGTCAAACTATTCGAATACAATTTTCTTTGGTTTCCACTGGTGTAGATCTTTAGTCAATGATTCCAGTATTCAAACTCTTTGATACTTGAATAGCTCCACTGAGTTAGTTATGCTGTGTACCTGTGAGAAGCCATTCTCATACATAAATATCTATGAGATGGGGGTCCTGAATTTTAAATGCAGAAGATCAAAGAAAATATAATTAACAAAGAAGACATTCCCATGAGCTGCCTAACAATTCCTATGAAGTACTGAGTATCCTCTACAATCATTAGCTTCATTAAAATCAGAAGGTAAGTGACATGAAGCAAGATTAATGCTCAAAAGTCCAGCTAACCTACATTTCTTTTTGACAGCAACAAAAAGGAGGTCTAGTGGGGCTGGATCTGGAATACTGTGTCCAGTTTTGTGCTCCCAAGACAGAAACATGGAGTTCCCAGAGTGGGTCCAGTGAAGGGCAACCAAGATGTTGAGGGGACTGGAGCATCTCTTAGGAGGAAAGGAAGAGAGAGTTCAGCCTTAAAGGGTGGGTGTTGAGAGGATTGGCCAGGCTCTGCCCAGTGGTGCCAAGCAAGAGGACAGGAGGCAACAGGCAGAAAGAGGACTGATGCACAGGGACCTCTACATGAACACAAGGAAGAGCTTCTGTACTGTGTGTGAGACTGTGAACTGGAACAGGTCACCCAGAGAGGCCGTGGAAACTCCTTCAGTGGAGATATTCAAGGACCATCTGGATGCCATTGTCTCAGAGTGCACCAGGAAGATCCTCCTTGAGCAAGGATGCAATTAGCCCACCAGAAATCCCTTCCAACATTACCCATTCAGTGATTCTGTGACACAGTCTGCTCAGCTCAAGATTTGTGTGAAGCCCAAATCTGATTTTATTGCTTTACTATTAGTCAGGGCATTGATTCCAAAAGTCAGTCAAAATATAATATTAAATAACTGTATGTAGTGTATATCATTCTAAAGTTAGATAGTTTTCATATAGAGATATTCCAAAAGCAATTTTGGAAGACTAATACTTTTTAAAACTTAAAGAAAAAGAAACATGCTTGCATATATATTTTAGGGAAAGAAATATTATAAAAGTCTGGACATACATGCATATATGTTCATGTATATTTTTCTATGTGTGTGCAATTAATTAAATAGAGACATACTATTTTCTTTCACCTCACCCTCTCTTCATCTATAATTAAATATGTGCAAGGAGTCTGCACTTATATGTAGTGATAGTTTCATGAATCTAATATGTGTCCATGTCTTTGTTCTCTTCAAAATGAAAGGCTAGGCTAAAATCAGATTCTTAATGTCTGTCTACTTCAGTTTCTGGTCACCTACAATGGATTTATTTACTACACCTGTTTTGCACGCAAACAAAATCCTGTGGGAACAGGCTAATTCAGAAAATATTGCCTCCAAATTACAGAAGTTATCCTTATTTTCTGTTATTGCTATTACTTACACAAACGTCAGTGGTTTTTAAATGGCTTTGAATGGTTGAAGATGAGAGAGGCTGACATTTAATAACTTACATAATTGAATCCTTAACATTACAATCCCCACACACCTACCCCCTGCTCTCCCTCCATACTCACGCAGATTCTGAAAGTAAGAAAATGAAAAAAGGAGTATTAATAATAATATTTAGATTTCAAAAAATGAGGCTAGTGAAAATCTAGGAATAAGAGACATGCATGGTGCTGTTGGCTTAAGAAATTACCAATCTCTATCTTCTATAGATATGAGGTAGGAGGTAATTTCAAAGTTGAAAGGTGCATGTAAAGAGAAAGGAAACCAACTCTCCTCATAAATGAAGAAATACAATTTGAACTAAGCACTTAAATTCTTCAATCCAACTTCTATGAATCCATGCTTCATAGACTGTAGCAGGAATTATAAATCATGCAAGAACAAATAGTATGGTGCTGTCACATATTCACCTCAGCAGCAATATTTTGATTGCTTGACTAATCAGAAGATCTTAATAAAGTTTAAGTATTGCTCTGTAATAATATAAGCATTTGGAGAAGTACCACAGAGATGAAACTAAGTTAAGATAATGCCCTTTCTATTTCTCAGAAAAATGTGGGTGATTTTGGACCAGCACATATCTTAACAGTAAGATATATCCCACAGTAAGATATATTACACAATCTAAACAGCTAGGGTCTAATATGAATTCAAATAAGTCCAAATTCCCTCCTCTGTTTACTGTCAGTCAGCCTCATGTATGTTACATTCATTATTTACAGATATTTGAAGGAACTTGCTTTTTTTGTCTAGAGAAATAAATTTTCTAAGTTTATAGTGAGATCAAAGACAAGATATGAGACATGACAAAGGAAGCAGGTGGTGTATGGCACTATGCCAGTAGTGAAGAGTTGCATCTGATTAGTTTGCAGGTAGCTTTAATCAAATCATATGCACAGTGCAGAATAGTCTGGAACACTCTCAAAGAGGGACTGCTCTGAAAAATGCATGAGATAGAGTACAGGTCTCTTGAGGGGTGCTTTCCTTTCTTTGATCAAATGTTCTTATGCATTTCTCAAAATACTGTAATTTTATCCACTTTGAAACATACTCTGTTCTGAACATCAACATTTTTATTTTTAGGAAAACAAATAATGAAACACATTGTGCGAACACAATGCGGGAAAAGTCATTAGGTGGTAAGCCTAGGGAAGAGATCTTCCCCTTAGCACAGTATTCTCCTGCCCAGAAATTCTATTCCAGAGCCTTCTCACTCAGAGTCATCAGTCAGGAGTCTTGTGGGTAGGTGGCTCATCTCATCTTGTGAGTGGCCTGGCATGTCACGTACTCTGCACAATGAAAAGTACTTGTGTATTTGGTAGGTTTATGTAGGTAGAAGAAGTGATGACTTTAGTTGAAAAGTTGTTGTACAACATTTAGAGATCTTTATTTTTGGGGTTCAGGTAGCTTCATTGCCCTTGCTAACAGTCTAAAGGGATGTTTTCATCCTGGATGTTGAGAAACAGCCTGCCAGAGAGACCATGAGTTTGTTCATGCAAACTCATGTTTGTTCATACAAAATGTTTCCTGATCTGACACTGATATCTAAGACAAAGTCCCACTCTTCATTATTTAAACTGTGCTATAAATATATGCAAGGAAGCTATTCACTCTGTCTCTGCATTGTGTTTTTGCTTTTAAAGTCAAAACGGCACAATCCCTAAATGTAGTCTTAAAATGGCACACTTTGACTTTATTTGCAGGAAATGTTATGTTTTATTTGAATTAATGGTTAAGATTTATGAAACCAACAGTTTAAATAGAGCAGCGTGGAGCCTGTTTTTGGATCTGAAGATTTGAAAGCTGAATCATACTGAAAAATCCCACTGTGGTTTATATATTTTGTAGAGAGTGGATTTTATTACAAGTCAGGAAATTGTTTATTTTTGGCATAGTTCTAGTAAACTGGAGTTATTGTAACAAAATTCCCTAGCTGTCATGTATTCCCCATTCATGACTAATGATGGCTAAGTTGATTGCTTATGAATTTCTTTTTTTTTGGCCCAGAGGGGTTTGAATCAGAAGGGAGCCCCTGAAAAAAAGCCACATTTCCCCTTTCACTCGCAGCAGCACCCCTGGAGATCTTGTGTGTTACAGTAACTTGCTCTAGAAGGGAAAGAGTTGGAGAAATGTTCCTTCAGCTTTGCAGACAGAGACCCCATGGACATATTTTGATTTATAATTAGTATCTGCAATGTTCAGGCACTCTTACCCAGTGCAATTCCATCCTACTAACAGTCTGCTCTGACTTTTAGATTCACTTCAAGTCAACCATCTTCTTTCTTCTACACATTCTGTTTTAGTGGAAATGCTTTAATTTTTTGCGTAATACATTATGCCACTAAGCAACAGTCTTGGATTAAACGATAAATTCAATCCACTTGAAAAAAAAAAAAAAAGGTGCAACTATCACACTAATTCCAGATCTGACACAGTGTTAAATGAGAACTTTAGAGATAATGTTGATATTCAGGGGCAAATTCTGACCTTATTAAATGGGAGCAATTGAGGTCATAGTTTTGTCCTTAGGACTATACTGTCTCTGAAGCTCACAGGGATTTTAGTAAAGTTACAGATATAAATTGAGCAAATTTGTACAAACCAAACACATCTTAAAGGAAAACCGTGTGTTTTAAGTTCTGTTCTTTCTGTAAAATAAAGATCTAAAAGTTTTGTCTCTGTTTATTTAGTCCTACTTGTTAAATTTACTTGTTCTTCTTGCTTTTTATTCTAATGCTATGTGTATTGGAGTAAAATATTCATCTTTATAAATTAATCAGGGAAAAAATTTAGTAAAGAAAGGAAAATATTCCTGAGATGCAGCTCTGTATCTTTAAAATTAAACAGAGTTAAAGTGAGAAACATATTATTTTCTTTAAATGAGGTCAGTATTAAAAATTACTTTCCAAGTTCGTTGATTAAAGATTTTTTTTTTATTTTATGAGAAGAATTTTATGCTACAATTAATTTTCTTTTTCTTTTTTATGAAATTGTATTTAATCTCTGTGACACTGTGCTGACATGACATCTTACAAAATACTTTTACTAGCCAAAATAGGAAAGAAGAAAGGACATTCCTCCAGTCAATTCCTCACCATAGATATTCTGAGTCATGCTAGTGTCCTCACTACTGGAAAAAAGAGCTTAAAGAGGAAAATAAATACGAAATATAATTTTACTTTCCAACGCGATTTTTTTAGCTGATATTGTTGCTGAAGCTTCCCAAAAAAAAATAGCCCTCTGCATCAAATACGGCCTTATGAATATTTTCAGTGAAGTTGATGTTGAAATAATTTCAGGAAGCTCAGAACTGTAAAGGCCATCTAATAATCACTATTTAAGGAACTTTGGCCTAATTGATTTATATTAAAAAGAGTGGCCACTCTGAAATTATTTTCAGGACCCAGCACAGGAAAGATACTTCTGGGCCACTCATTCCTGTCTCTTACAATTACAAACAGAGTATTCTGAAACGCATTGTTCTGACATTTTGTGGTGCAATGTTGCTTCTACAGTTCACAGGCAACTAGGTTGTCTTCAGCCCCGTCTCCAAATTTTCAGTGATGCTATTATTTGATGGTAAAACAAGGTGTCTGAGACTATTATTATGCTTATGATTATTATTTTTATTATTTTTATTATTTCCATTATATTTATATAGGGCTCGCCAACTCCTTGTGTTGCGATGTTAATAATTTTCATAATTTCACAGAGAGTAAGTCACCCAGATCATTCTAAGATCACATCTACCCTCTTCACATCAATGTACTGATGGTTCATGCTAATGCTGCAATTGATTACAGGTTGATTTTTTTTTAAAACCGATTTCATTAAAATTTATTGCATAAATACTGGTAGCTAGGAACACTGTTTTGCACTTTCTTTATAGATTTTAATTCTGTTTATCCTTTTGGCTCCAGTCTTTGAGGTAATCCAAGATTTCTTTTTTTTTAGTAAAAGGGGTGTCTCTAGATTTAACCCTAAGAACTATCACTAGGAAACTTTGAGCAAATGTCTGCTATTTCAGCATCATTGCTAAGGTGAGTTCTTTCCAGGTCATCCACTAAAGCCTATTTTGCCAATTTCACTGACAATTTTGCTTGTCCTGCTATTTCAAAAGCTTAACCAAACCTAAGTAGCTTATATTCAGAGAAATCCCATTGTCCACAAGACATCAAAGCCAAATATCAAGTTACTAAAACGCAGTTCTGCTACAGAGTTCATGTAACATGTTCCTTCCCTCCCTCAAGGTCTTTAATCAGCTTTCCTTCAAGATTTGCATAAAAATACTGAATATTTTCTAGATCAGGTTAGAGGGCTTGTATCTTTCTGTATCTTGTCTTTCTCTTGACCTAATTATGGGCATTACATGGCCTTTTCCATGTACACTATTCTGACTGCTTAACTTATTCAAAAGAATTTGCTATTTTGCAGTCATATGTTACTTATTTACGATCCAGGGTTGTAACTTCAAACTTGCTCACACGTGAATGCATTAAATCCATTGAGATTTCTAATTTACTCACAGGATCTCCCATTTTTAAATCATCAGTTTCATTTGCCATATTGTCATGCTTACTAAAAGCTAAGACATTTTTAATATGTTTTATATGAATAATTTTAAATGAAATTTTTTTTTTTAAATTTAACTGAGGAATTTTAAAAAAAATTCCTAGATTGTTGATAATATATTTTTAAAATCTGCCACATCTGTCTCATATAACACATCCATTTGAAGGATGAATGTAATGTATTTTGCATGAATGTGATTTTCAAAATATTTATCAGTTCCACTTTTGCAATTCCTTCCCATAATTCTTGAATTTTGAGACATGACCTTCTCTTTTGCTCTGTAGGTATGAAGTGTTGTTGTACAGGAATGAGATGAGGAAGATCAAGGCAAAGCTGGACCTGAACTTAGCAAGGGATACAAAAAATAATGAGAAGGGCTTTTTGCATGTATGTTTACCTGGAAAGAAAGAAAAGGAAGGTGAAAGAAGGTGAACACCCCATTAAACAATGCTGGAAAACCAGTAACAATGGACAAGGGGAAGGCTGAGGTACTCAGCTCCTTTCATTTTGTCTCAGTCTTCAAAGGCACCCTATCTTCTCACATGTCATGAGTAGATGGACAGCAGGATGGGAGTTGAGGGAACAAAGTGTTTGCCAGTGTAAGTGAAGATCAATGACCATCTGAAGAACCTGAATGTGCAGACGTCGTTGGGACCCAGTGAGATGCATCCCAGAGACCTGAGGGAATTGGCTGATGTAGTTGTTAAACACTCTCTCCATGGTTGTTAAAAAGTCATGGTGCTCAGGTGTAATCCCAGGGGACTGGGAAAGAAGAAACATTGTACCCATCCTTAAAAAAGGAGCACCCTGGGAACCACCAACCTGTTAGCATTACCTCTCTGCCTGGGAAGATCATGGAACAAATCCTCCTAGAAGCTCTGCTAAGGCACGTGGAGGACAGGGACATGATTTGGGATAGCCAGCACAACCTCACCAGGGACAAGTCCTGCCTGACCAACGTAGTGGACTTCTGTGACAGAGTGACTGTGTCAGGGGACAAGGGAAGGGCTACAGATGTCGTTTATCTGGAATTCTGCAAAGCCTTTTATGACCCCCCACAGCATACTTCTCTCTAAATTGTAGAGAGATGGATTAGATGGGTGGGCTGTTAGGTGGATAAGGAATCAGCTGGACAGTTGTATCCAAGCAGTCAACAGCTCTCTGTCCCAGAGACATTGGGGTGCACCTCAGGGTCCGTAAGGGAGCCAGCGCTCGTTCATGTCTTCATCAGCGGCACCAACAAAGGCATCGAGTGCACCCTCAGCCAGTTTGCTGATGATACCAAGCTGGGTAGTGCAGTTGACACTTCTGAAGAATGGGATGTCATCCAGAGGGACCTGGATAAGCTTGAGAAGTAGGAAATCTCAAGAAGTTGAACAAGAACAAGTGCCAAGTGCTGATGTGGGGCTGGGCCAATCCCCAGTTAAAAAACAGTTAAAAAATGGGGGATGAAAATGACAAGGGGAAACAGTTTCAAATTGAAAGACAGGAGGTTTAGACTAGGAAGGAATTATTATTAGGAAGGAATTATTTACAGGGAGTGTTGAGGCACTGGCATATATTGCCCAGTCTAGTTGTGGCTGGAACACTTCCATCTCTGGAAGTGTTCAAGGCCAGGTTGGATAGAGCTCTGGGCAGTTAGTCCTGGTAGAAAGTGTCTCTGTGTCAGGGGGATTGGAACTAGATGATTTTTTAAGATCCATTCTGACCCAAACCATTCTGAGGTTCTAGGATTCCATGAACTTAAACTAGTATTGAATTAATGATAATTTATCTGATTCCCATCAGCTCATAATACTGTAAATTAAAATACAGATCAGCTTGTGTTATCCTTGCTGATCAAAAAGCTTTACTTGAGGAAGGGATTTCTGGAAATCAGCAGTGAACAGACTAAAAGACAAAGTGAAAAGATTAAAAGCCAAAGCATTCAGATTTCAATGACAGGGTAAAGCCAAAGAACAGATTGTGAAATGGGTGTTGGTGTCCAGCAGTCAGAAAGTCTTAGAAAACAATATAGTGTCTCTTGAGCAATCAGTTTAACAGGAAATAATATTTTAACTAACTTATGGCACCAACTTATAAACACAAAAGGCTGGAAATTGAAACTTACAATGTGGAGTCTGAATGGTCAGATTTTTTTGACAACAAAACTTGGCAACACTCTACACCCATTCTTGAGAAAGCGAGAGCATTATGGCATCCTGCAATTTTAAAATAGTGATTTGTTTCTAACCAACCTCAAGGAGATATAAAGCACAAATGGAGAAAATGCATGACTGCAGAGCCCATGACTACTGTATCAGATGGCACAGTAAAAATATGGATAAAGTAAGCATCAGTTTTGAAAACATAAAACAGTAGGAACCAGAAAAAATAAGGGACACAAAAACTAATTATTCATTACATTTTCACCCAAAATCTGTGTAAATAAAAAGGTTTTAAAATTTGTAAGAGGGAGGTTGAATATGATAATCTAAATTTCAAAAGGTCTAACTTCAAAACTTTTGAGTGTTTGGGGAAGAGATTTTAAGAGGGAGAGGAGTCTAAAATTACTGTTTTGTATTCTATAGATTGAACAGGATTCTTTGGCTCTTTAAGAGCACAAGTTTGGCAAAACCCATAAATTTTGAATTTGCTTCAGATATATCAGGATGAGCTGCATCAGGAAACACAACATCCATTTTGAATCCACATAACGGGAGATAAACTTCTTAACAACATACTATATGTTTGTATTAAAATAAATGTATATGCATGCTGCAAAAGTGATTTATAAAAGAAAAATAACTGCACTATCCTTGCATGTCCATGGTGGTGCTATCCCTGTTCAAACCCACATCTGCAGGCAGAGGAATCAAATAAATATTTAGGGTTTTTAAATACTAATTTTGTGGTCACAGTCAGTCCTGGTGTGAAGAGTAGAAGTCATTCATTAAACATAAAGAAATTGTGGTAAACAGTAAAGGAAAATATAGTCCTTACAAGTTTGTATTCTTTTGGCATTTAGTGGATATAACGAGCATATCAGAAAGTAACATGAAACAAGGGAAGGAGGTGAACTGGTAGAAAGGAAATTGATTAACACAATCAGAAAATAAACACTCTGTCTCTATGGGCTAAGCTTAACCCCAAATAGTTCATAGATTTTAGGTTGTCTGCCATATTGAATAAACTCTAAGAAAATTTGATAGGTGAATGGACACAAAGGCAGATGTGGGTTTTTTTTTCCAAATATTAATTCAAGTCTTGTCTGGGTTTTGCATGGCCACTGGGCACAGAGCTGATGTATTATTAACTGAGTTCACATGATGAGCACCCAACAGAGAAAATGGGTGAATTTGGTTAGTTGTATTTTACAGTCTTGCTATTTTCCACTGCCCATTATGATTTTCATGGTTTCCCAGAATTCCCACTCCTGGTTTTTTGTTCAAAGGAAGCGTAGTCTGATAGGTATCCATAAAACGTGGATATTTCTCTTCATAGACACACAGGGGTTAAAATTGACAGATTTTTAAACCTTTTAGTGTAAGTTAAATGGCTCATACTTTTGCTAGCACATAGCATTTGTAGCCTACAGTATCCTGTACAATATCAAATGTGTAACAGATGAAATTGACACCTTACAAACTTAAAGAAGCAGTAAATGTGCACCTGAAAGGAAACAGCCAATCTGTAGGGGAAAGAACTGACCATGTTTTAAAGTTGAATGAAAATTCTATCTCAAGTTGGTTTGGTGGGTTTTTTCCCTGATTGAATTAAGAATTTAATTTTTCTGCTCTGTTTTTCTGAAACTGATTCTTGTTTGCCTTTGGAAAAAATGGAAAAAAAAAATACATAATATATACTAGAGCTACTGGCACCCAGTTACCAAAACATTTAGCAATCCCCCCACCAAAACCCCGAACCTCGTAGGAGAAGATTCAATGAAAATTGAAAGGGAAACTATTTCCATTAAGCATTTGTATTGAGAAAGTAGTACTTCTTTGCCATTTTTTTTGCAACATGTAAATGTATTTCACAGCACTTTTTATAAAGAATGCAAATGAGACTACTTTCCTGGTCCCCATTGCCATACTTGATGGCAATTCGTTATGTCCCACAGATTAAATCCTAAAAATACAGGGGAACTTTCCTAACCAGGAAAGAAGAGTTTTTCAAGCCCAAATCACTTTAATTTTTTAAATTTTCTCAGATAAGGTTAATGACACGTTCATCTTGTTGGAACCTGGAGATAACCTGCACATCTGAATGTCTTGGGAAAATCAATATGTAAGCTACGGCAATTTTTATGAAGTCAACCAGTACATATTCCTGGTAGCCCACATTCAGAAAAATCTAACCACCATCTATCTGTAGGGGAAAAAAAAAGGAATGATAAATGCATGGAATCTGTATATAACATCTAAGGGAAAATACATAAATTTTTCAGCTTTATAAATATTGAAAAAATTTATTACAATAGAAAAATATTGGGCACTTTGGTTAACCAGTTTACCTAGTTAATATTTTAGCACACACGTTTAACTAACAGACAGACATTGGGACATCTTAGGTATCAACAACAGCCCCAAAGAAGAAGGTGGTTGGTAATGGCCATGACCCTTTTCCATAATTTTTTATTTAATACTGAGAGATGTCTTAAGCACATCTCTGTAGGAAAACAGCAAATGAATTGACTTAGCTCATAGCCACCTGTGTCAATACCCATAAGTATGAACTCCACAGAGCCCTAGCAGCATACACATCCAAAATCTAGAGAACACTGAAAGTTTCTCAACATGTTTTTAGCACTATGTATCTCCCCATCTTCAGTATCCAAACTGTAGAATGACTCTGTAAAAGTAAGTTTGTGCATGTCTTCAGAGCTTCAGGTATTCCCATTAATTGGCATATTAACATTTCAGACCTAAGGTTTGATATGTCAGTCCCCAGAGAGGCTTCTGTCAGCATATTCCAGGTGAATATCCATTCACAGGAGGGGAATAAATGAAGGACAACAAAGAAGCAAATGAAAAGTCCACTCATTTATGTCAGCCTGTCTCTGCGGTCATTGACCTTAATGGAGAATCATGTCTCTAATTATTTTGATAAATCTACTTTACCTTTTCAGAATTATAGCTACATTATCTCTCTAAGACAGCTAAAAATTCCCATTTCCATGCCTATAAAATAAGTGAAGGTGGTGACACAATGAGAAGGGCTCGTTTTGGCCAGATTTGGTATTGCACAGTCTAGCAAACATATGAGAATGTAAATAGTGATACATTATCATCAGAGCTATGTTCAGAATTAAAATCACTGATGATTTTAACTGTGGACTATACTTGGGATAATTACAGTAAAAATTGAACTTGCCAATAAAGTAAGTGGGAATGGTAGGGGTTTTGCTGGCTCTATACTATTGGGATGCTTGTTTGGTTTTTCCTAGAGCAATATTACTAATGTCAGAACTTCTTGAAGAACTGAGTCTGTTCTCCTTGTGAAGCAGCATTCATTCAATGAAAAACAACAAACTCCAATATCACTGAAGCCAACTACATTGGCTGCTAACTTCAGTATAATTTAAATATCATCTGGTATCACTGAAAGACTAACATCAGATTTTTCTATTCTGAAAAGTTCTGCATTGGTACGGATGGCATATATTTTTTGCTATTACTAAGAGTGAATTTTCTTCTAAAAAGGGACATTGAAGGTTACTTCCTGGGAACAACAAGGAAGGAAAGGAGAAAATTACTTCAATATCATGGTGTTACTACTGGAAGTCCAAGCAGAGCTGAGTGACTGCCATGGGCTATTCTATTTTAGAAGTGGGTTTAAAGTGATCATATATTTCACATCTAGTAGACAGATCTGCAAGGGACATCCTATGTATTTCACAAAAAATCTCCATGGATGGCATTATTTAGAAAGAAAGCTAACCTTATCAAAGAAGATAACAAACTAATCTTCCACATTTTATTTCTACAATACTATCATACATTTTATTACGTTGTCCCTATTTTGTATGCACAAAACCACAGACAGAAAAACATTTCAAAAAAGAGCTGTAGGCAAGACCTTATTCTACCAATTAGGCAGGTGAGATTTCTTGATGAGAAATGAAGTATTTGTCAGGTCCAGGGATGTGAATCATGAGGCCAGCCACAGCTGCACAGTAATGAAAAACAGGTAATCAATGCACATCTATATCTATATCTCTATCTATATATCTATATCTTCTTCATCTATCCATCTCTACATAAATATATATATATCTATCTATCTAAAAAAGAATTTCCATTATTCTATCATGCAGGGAAAACAATGATTGGCACATTGCTATTACAGGCCTTGTGAAAAATAAGAGTTCATTCAATAAAATATTTCTTCTAAATTATTGTCTCAAATTATTTCTTCTAAATTATTGTCTCAAATTCTAGGTCTTAGGTCATATCTCTACCTATTTTTGTTTACCCAAGCCAGGAAAATTTTACCTTCTGGATAGACCAGAATCAATTTTTAAATGAACATGCTGTGTTGTATTTCCCTTATAGATGTTTAGCAGGTTTTATTGTTTATCTTGTGCTGTTATGTTATTGCATTAAGGGTATTTGGTGAAAGACAGTTCCACCGGGTTTTAGTCTAGTGGTGACAAAGGACAGCATACAGCGATGAGAAACAGTCAGGAAAAAAAAATAAATGAAAAATTAGAGAGTGGTGTGTGGGTTCAAAGAGGCCATATAGGCATGCCAACACAGTTCCTGTGAAAGCAATAACTGAGAATCATAAGCACAGCTACACAGTGGGCTAAGAAAAAATGCCGGTATGCTTTTGATTTTTACAGGTGGCAAACTCATCTTCTTGCATTTAAAAATTATTTGACTATATACTTTGTAAGAATGCTTGGTAAATTACTATATATTTCTATAAAGACAGAAAAATTTTAGGTATAAAAGGAGCTTTAAGGTTTGCAATGCAATATTCTTCCAGATACTTATTTCTACAGCATCCAACTTCAGAACTTTAAATCAGAAATCACTTGGAGGTCTCAAAATCAGTTTATATTTTCTAATTTAATAAAAATAAGGCTTGGGGGAGGGATTATTAAAATCAGTATCAAATAGAACAACACAGTGATTAAAATCTCCTATTTGCCGGACCTTGTCTTTCCTTGTCTTTAGATAGCTAGAGTAATAGCTGCCTTTAGCAAAGTGGTAATAACCATTTCAGTCCTAGAATTCCTAACAGCAGGAGTAGCAAATGAATATCAGAGCACAGCTGTATTCAGATCTTCAAAAGAACATTGTAGAATAGTGAGAACATGGCTACCAGGCTTGTTGGGATTCTGGTGGTTTTTGTTTGTTTGTTCTGGTTTTTGTTTGCTTGCTCATTTGGGGACTTTTGGGGTTTTTTGGTTTGTTTTTGGTTTTCAGGGCATTTCCCCTGTTTTTTCTGTTTATTTTCCCATGCTATTCTCCCCCTACCAGCTTCCCTTTCCCCCTCAAATCTGAAGACAATCAGGATGCAGCCCCGGGGCCACTGAGCAGGTGAGTCAAATGTGTTGCTCTTGCACTTCACGTCTTTGACCTCCTTACTTCTTCCACCAGTGTCTTTCTCCCAGTACTTGCTGTTTCTGGCAGAACCAAGGCAGCACCAGTACCAGCTGAGATAATCAGCCTGATCCTTTTAGAAAGAAGGCCTTTACTCTGGTGGGATGAGGTGTGAAGTTTTACATCAACAGCAGAGTTGATCCACTGAGGGATTGTACAACTGGTGGGTTCAACATTTGAGTGCTAATAAGTACAATTTTAATACATTATTGAGAAAAACTTTGAACCTCATGCAGGTTTCTGCCAAAAAAACCAACTAGGCTTGAGGAGCATGCTTGTATCCTGGAGTTGACCTGGAGTGGGCTGATGCACTGTCCCCACTTTTGGGTAGGAACAACAAAGGTATGGATGGAAACAGAGTATCACACACATTATTGCCGTCCTTTTCATATCTTACCAATCAAATGTGTACTTGGCATCTCCTGACCATTTCACTCTCCTTTCTTTCTTTCATGTCCTTTCAGTCCCATCTTACCCTTCCCTGTCATAGCCATGGTAAGATACAATATTTTTGTACATATATGAGCAAAATAGGTATATCACATAAGAAATCAAATCACACAACATTTCCAGTTGTGAAAATTGTTGTGAAATCATGGTGAAAATTACTTTATTTGTCAATATTTTATTTCAGCTCATTTAGCCAGCTCTGTCAACATGCTGATGCTTATAAAATGCTTTTTGCAAGATACCAAACAGTAATGCAAATATACACTTGATCTCCTGGCATTCAAGTTTGGTGATGAGATTGGTCACTCTTCTTTTTCAATAATAATTATTGATTTTGGCTTTTATTAATAGGTTTGATTTGTATGAATTTTGGTGCTGAAATAGAGCCATATTTTATATTAGAAAAACCTATTATTGCATTAGAAGAAAGGCATGAGTCCTTGGGATAGAATTCTTCTATTCTGAATAAAAGAAAACTTTGTCACAGTGAATGGATCAAAAACATGAGTCATATGAGGAGACAAAGATGTCTGAAATGCCACCTTCAGCATCAGTTCAACAAGCAACTTACTCCACAGGGCAAGGTACTAATCAATACTTGGTTACCAAGTACTGATCTGTGAGTGCTTCAGTCCTCCATGGAAAGTAATTGCAGTCCTTAGTGTAATAAACAGACTGCAAGATTAAGAAGCTAAATCCTGAAGGCAGTTCATGAAAAATTAATTTCATTCATCTTTAATTTTCATGTTCTAGGAAATCCGCTGACATGAGAACTTTTTCTGTTTCTCCTTTTCTTCTCCCTTTTCTCCCTTTTCCTCCCCATGTCACCCTTTATTTTTTAGTTTTTGGTAATTTGGGGGGATTTTTTTGTTGGTTTTTTTGAGGGTACTTTTTAATGAGTGTTTTGTGTTTTGGGGTTTTTTTGGTTTTTGGTTTTTTTTTTGTTTTTGTTTTTGTTTTTGTTTTTGTTTTTTTTTGGTGAGGAATTTAGTCAGAGCTGCTAGGTCCCAGAGAAAAAAAACCAAACCAGAGAACTAACCTTTTCCTGTCTTATCTCATACTTGTCACAATGTAAGAACTGACTGATAGGAGAGCAACCACAATGACTTCAGGTGTGAGAACAGATATAATTGAGAAGTTCTTTGCTGCCAGTTGTACTGCCAGGCTGGATTATTACATCCTAAAAGAAGTTGTAAAATACAATCAGATGCTTAGTCCATTTTAAGGCAGGGAATGTTGGTTGCCTATTGGAATACCATTCCCTTGAAAATTTCCCTCAAACCCCCCAGGAGGAGGATATTGTCTTTGAATTGTGCTTGTAAAATGAGCCACAATACAGCAGAACAATAAGTGGCTGAGCCGATTGAGCAGATGTGGAAGCCAGAAATCCTGCTGTTTGCTAGAAAAAAAAAAGCGTAATGTTTCTAGCAAAATGACACAAGTTTTCAAAAATAGTGATAAATTAGTTATTTCAATGGAATGCAAAAACCCAACTGAACAAAAAATCAGCTATAACATTTCTGTTGGAGGGTATCAATAATGTTTCATCAGTATTATTAATACTATGCATGAGTATGATAATGACCAAAACATGATTCTTTTTCACATTCTGAGTGTTTCACACACAACACATAGCTGCAACTGCACTCATTAAGGCTGACAGGGTATAGACCAGATTCTGGCTGTGTTGCCACTGTGTAAGGATGAGGAAACACTTGCACAGCCTGTTTGGCAAATATTTAAATATAACTAAAATTTTAAGCTGGGTGGGGCAGGGGAGAAAGGGAGAGCGAGAAGAGGGAAAAATGAAGCTAGCATGTAATTAAGGATTACAACATGATGCTTACTTTTTTTACAGAAATTATTGCTGCTTACTAGCCACAGAAAGAATTGTATATATGAAATAGAAATAGATTAAAACACTACGTAAGTCATCTATTGCAAAGTGGCCACTGAAATAATTTTCTGATTCACAGGAAGATGATTGTGAGGGAAATCAGCCAACCAAGGAAAGCCTGTTTGATGAGGAATTAGTCCTATTTTTGTTCCACAAAAAGGAGGGGGTTTTTGGTTGTTTTTCACACTTACAAAAACTACTCCTGTGGTGGTACAGCCTCAATAAACTGCATGCTCCCCACCAATTTTCCTCAGTTTTACTCAAGGGGTTTGTATTCTAGTACTTTAGGTCTGAAATCTGTTCTAGAAAGTGCAGAACATAGATTAAGAAATTTTCTTCACTCTTGTATAAGATTTGCAGGAATACATTTTCTAGGAATATGAGATGTAACTTCCTACAAGCTAAGGTCCAGATTTGCTAGGTTGCACACAAACGTAACAGTCAGATGCTTAAAATCCAATCACAGCACAGGGAAGATTTCTTCATCAATGGAAAATTTCAACTGAAGTGTTTCAAATGAAAGTTTCAGCACTGTATGCCTCTTGCAGAGGAAGCTGGGAAAAGAGACAAAGTCCAGAATATTTATAGAAACACTCTGTAGTTTCTTATAAACTGAAAATTGCTCAACTTTACCATAAGATGGTTGATTCCCTCTGTTCTAAGAAAATGTGTTTATTAGTATTCTAGGAGAGATTCTCATAGCTGTTGCATAGGAATGTAGGATTTTGTGCTATGATATACATGTTAAATATCAACTCCTTTATGAAAATAAAATTATTTTCATTGAACATTCTTCCATTTTCCTGGAAAACAAATAAGCAACAGCAAAAGCAACAATATAATTATGCCCAGAGCTACAAAATATAACTCTATTTTCCTATTATTTTATTGACTCTTCAAGTATTTTTTGTCTTGCCTTCATAATAAATCTGTTAATGTTTTGAATATAATGATTGAGACAGAGGCTAAAACTATAAAGAAGTGTCATACATTACTGCTAAGAAGCAGTAAGTTAAACAAAATACAGTAGGCATGATCCAAAGTAGGACCACAAGCCTCACAATGAAAAGTTAAAGGCATTATGAGATAGTGCCCATGAGGGTACTCTGCTGTTGTATAAGAGGGCAGAACTTCCCAGACAAACTTGAACACCTCTCTGTTTATGGTTCACCATAACCAAACAATAATAACATTCATTTCTGAAGAGTGTTTTATAATATAGACTTACTTTTATATTTATATTCTCAATAGGTAATACCTTCTCAGTGGAGAACACTGTGCACTTATATTTTCATGACTTTTTGAAAGTGGAGTGTAGTTGAATGCAAACTGAGAAAAAGATCCAATGTAATATTTTTGGATAGGAATGCTGTCAAACATTCCTAAATGAGTAAAAAACCTCAGTTACATTACTGCATTTAAGAGATAAATGTAAATGTGTTGTATTTAACTGGTTGCACAGTCAGTCAGTAGTGGAAAAACAGTTACAAAATCGGCTTTTAAAAAGCACTAGGTAGAAACAGATGCAATCAGAAATACAGCATAGGTAGTATTCTACTGCTCTAGGTCTTTATTGAAAATTCACTAGGTCTCTGGTCATTCATGGTTAACCATTCCCAGTCATTGTGCTTGCAAAAAGGAATAGCTTGTTCATATGTCACACTAAAATGGTTAAAAGTCATTGCATTCTGACACTTAAACTCTTAAAATATTTTCCTGTTATGTTGATTTTCACATATTTGTGAATGTCCATGTATTGTTTCCTTTGTATTTTTCTGCTGGTTTTCCCCTGGTAGAAACATGTGACTCTTGTTGATTCTTGAGCTAAAAGAGAATAACAAGTATATATTCTATTGAAAGAAGTGGCTCACCCAAAATTTCATTGAGGCTTTACAAATGCTAATGGAAAAATTTCTGAATTAGGCCCAAAGACAGGCTTTGGTTTTCACAGGTGCAAGTGGCCTTGCTTCAGGCAGCATGCACAAATCCTTTTGTCAGACAAATTATATCTTCTTGATAATTGCCTGTTTCTTGTGGTCCTCTTACTATCACATCTTGAAATTGGACTTTTCATTGTCACCCTCAAGCTTATCCTGCTCAGAAATTCCACTGTTTAAGCCCCCTACAGATCCATTAACTACTCTCTTGACCATATCTCATGGCCCTTATGGATGAAAAAGGGAGTGGTTTTGATACAGTCTTTGTTTAATGAATATGCCAGTCAAGGCCTATGCCAATACATCTGGAATAGTGGGAGATGAAGCATCAGATAGGGACACATCCTTACAATGAGTGCAGAAGTGATGAATTCAGATATTACTTAAACCAGATGAGTTGTTATTGTTGGTTGTGTCTTTCTTGTAGTTTCTACCTCTTCCTTCAATATAAGTCTGAAGAGTAAGGGATTTAATTTTCAATGGTGTTCAGTAGCTTAGGCAGCACAGCCTGTTTTCTCTGTTATGTAAATGACATGTAAATGAAGAGCTCTCATCACTTTGACATCCAGAAGCAAGAGCACTGGAAACAATATATCATGCTGTAGGCAGAAGTGGTAGGACCTCAATTCATATTTCCTGTAACAATTGCACATTGTTTACTCACAAGAGCTCATGTTTCTTTCATCTGCACTTCAGCCCACACAGTAGTGAAATGATGGATTTCAACCTCACAGGAAAAATGTCACTGCTATTGTTTTCAGCATATTTCTTCAACTTTCAATAAAGTTTGCTCTCCTTAGTCAAATGTCAAATGTAGTATTGTAATAGCAAACTACATTTGGGTGGTGTTTGTATACTTAGAGGCTTTCAGATACCTCTGCACATACAAACCCACAAACAATGTATTTAAGTGTCTTAAAATTTACCCAGCTGTCTTGCCTGCATCTGAATTAAAAAGACATGGAAATCTTATAATAATAATATTACTCAGTTTATGCTTGAACTTGAAAATGTTGTCTGTAGTAAAAAACATGCATTTACTGATAAATCACCACAATAATGGAGTCTATAACATAGCTGGGGCTATAAGTCATACTGTTTTATTATATATTTACAGTGGGACCTAATGTCTTTGCTTACATGGTTGAAAATCATATTTACTGTTTGTGGTTTTGGCTGAAGCACTCAGCTTCTCTGCTTATTGATTTACTGAACTGCAAACCTGAATTATTCTCAAGGTACCCCATAAAACAGAAATATCCCTCAGGCACCTTTGTATTTATAGGGAAAAGTTTTACTTTGTAGTTGACCGTGAATTGTGTAACTCCTGAATAAATATGGTGACAGGTGTTTCTATTTATTTATTTATTTATTTATTTATTTATTTTTCAGGTGTTTTGCTCCTGGACTATGATGAGACCTTTTTAACTTTACCTTACTTCTGGATAGGAATGTTTACCAAGGTTTTTTCCACCTGTTGTAGTTACACAAACTTATGTCTATTACACAGACTCACATGAAAGACTTGACAGGAAGTACTGACACAAAATTTCTGTTCTCAGTCCATGTAGAGTTACCTAAAATTATTTAGCATTCTTAAAGATTTGATTTTAGAAGCAGATAATTCCCATATTCATCACTGGTGCTGGGAATGTGTGCTAAAGTTAATTTAGTTTTTGTTGCATTTCTAAGATGAATCTTTGGTGAAGCAAAAAGAGGAAAGGCTTACCTGAAGTTGTTTTTCAAGTCTCCAATTAAACACTGTTAGAGATTGTCATCTCTGTGTGTACATATGTGAGAAATAAAAGACTTGACATCATTCTTCCATGAAACTTCACCACTATGAATCCAAAGAGCAGCCTTGCAACCTTTTCTTTACATAGCAGTGTAAATGACGTTTGTTAGACTAGCAAAAATCACATATTCATGTCCAAAAGTATTTGGCTGTATTACAATTTTTTTGATCTTGACTCCTAACAAGAATATATCTCTCCTGTTACAGCGTACTATAAGAACTGCATAAGATGAGATCTGGAAGTGGAGTAGGTATTTCCTGCTGTGGAATACCACCAACCAACATAGTCCTCTGCTGTTCACGTTTGGGGAGCCATGGTGGTGACACTCCAAAGGCAAACTCTGAGAGATGGGTTTTGGTGCCTCAAGGGATGTTGCGCAGCACAAAGAAAGAGGTGCTCCAAAAGGCACACTGTGAGACTAATGAAGTTAGATGCATTAGTCTTTCAATGTCTTAGGAAAAACAAGAGACTATACAAAAAATGAAAAAGGCATGAAAAAAGCCCATTTTATTCTTTAGCATGTATTAACACATAAAAGACACAGTTAACATTATTGCAAGGGCTTGGAAATGGAAAAGTCAAACTTGGCACAAGGTTTTACCCTTATTGCAAGCCTCTATATTTTATGGAATAGAACAATGCACATGGAAAAGTGTCACATATAACCATTATTTCAGGAAAAGTGGAAGTAGATGTGTACTTTTGCATATTTATAAAAATACTTACTCTGGAAAAGAATCTTATGTTAGAGTGTTTCAAAGACAAAAAAATCAGTCTCCAAACAATATTAGGTGTTAGAATCACAGAATCACAGAATATTCTGAGCTGTCAAGAATCATTGAGTCCAGCTCTTAAGTTAATGGCCCATATTGTAATGCCATGTAATTTTAGCTTGTGGCTAAAAATAAATTCAGTATTTCAAAGCAAACTACTGATTTGAAAAGAAAAATAAAACTTACAAATACAATTTTAGAATTTTCTCACTTTGACTGGCTCTATCTGGCTGAAAGTCTCCATAAGGAAATAAAAATTTAAACAAAGAATAAAAGCTACTTTATTTTCACAATTGACTGTGAAAAATAATACTCTTGCAGAGTACTCACAGGGGCAGGGGTCATTTATGCAATAAAGCAAAAAAGTAGTACAATGTAAACCAAAAACAAATACAAATGAGTCCATTTCAGACTCCAATTAACACTACATAACCTACTTATTGGAGATCATGAATTTGGAAAAGACTAAAAAATTAAATCTGAATTTTGCAAATCCCTGTTTTGACCCTTGCATATCTAAGAGATTGCAGTGAACAGATATACATGCAGGGGACAAGTCTGGTAACTTGGCCTATGTAAAACGTACATTTTCACTAAAGTTTCACAGATGTGGATTTAATGTAAGCATTGTCCTGCTTAATATTCCTTTGGAGTTTTCATAATTAGAGTCTTTAAAATTTAGAATGTGCTTATTTGGAAGCAGTTGCAAGAATTTTTACTTTTGCTTCATGTTTCTTGTAGTTAGCTTGCAATATCATTTTATATGAAAGATGTTTTATCTCTGCCTCATGTAACTGCATTATATCAATTTTTATTTATAAAGACAGAGAATTGTCTTCTCTTAGGTTTTAGCTACCAAACACAGTTTTCTTTTGTGTCTCATTTGCAGTACCTTCAGAATCTAACAACACAAACCTTCAGACCTTTCAAAGTGTATTCATTTTCCCGAAAACGATACTTTCCCACAGTGTCTTAACTGATTTCATCAGAGTGCCTCTGATGAGTTACTTCTCCTGAATGAATGTCATGGTGGAGAGGACCTCAATGGACAGCTCAGTCGCTTCATTGAATCCATTTTGATTACCATATGAAATGTCAACTAATTTCAAGACTTTGGTTTGCAATCACTGATCATCCATGTCAGAAAGCCTTAATTTAGCTTTTATTTCAGCTATTTTACTTAAAACTAGACCAGCCAGATTCCTCTCATTACCAGGATGAGACATCTGCGCAAGTCTTCAACTTCAGTTGTTTTCCTTCAAGAGTTCCAAAATTGAGGCACAGAGATCCAATTAAACCCTCTCACCATTGTAGCACAAGAGTAACCAGAGCTTGCAGTTCAGGCTACATGTTTCTGAAGTCAGAGAACTTTGCTCACATGTCTGCAAGACATTACACCTCTCGAAAACAATCTGCATAGTACTGAAGTCTTCAGGAAATGTCGCGCTTAAAAGGTCCAGCTCTTTGATCCATGTGTGAAAGGTAGAGAAAAGTGTCCTTTCCACTTTCAGGAGACTGCTGCTTGATCTCTACAGGAACGTTACCACTTGAATGGTGGTAGTCCTGTAAATGGAGCACCAAACATTCTTATTGCTTTGAGGCATGTGTTCCCATTGTATATGAGAGCCACCACGGTATACTGAGGATCAAGCACACTAAGTGCAGCTAATGCCTCACCTTTCAATAAATAGAAAACTGCTGTTCACAAATGCTCTGTAGTTTCATATGGCTCAGAGGCACTTAGTGCACTAGTTCATTTACTCATTCCTGTTCTTTTTTCTGATGTAATCCATATTTGCTAGAACACAGTTTAAAACTCTTCTGACCAGTTGTATTTTAAAATTAAACAAGTGGGGGGAGCAATGAACGATTCCATACATTACATTGGAAAGTATGTGCTGGAAATTCATAGAATCATAGAATGGATTGGGTTGGAAGGGATCTTGAAAATCATCAATTTCCAACACCTTTGCCATGAGCGCTTGACCATTGTTACTCAAAGCCCCATCCAGCCTGGCCTTGAACACTTCCAAGGATGAGGCATCCGCAATGTCTTTGTTCCAGTGACTCACCACTCTCACAGCAAAAAATCTTCTTCCTAATATCTAACCTAAACCTATTGTCTTTCAGTTTGAATCTCCCTTTTCCTCTCACTACATTTTCTTGCAGTATTTCTTGTAGTATTCAGTATACTTATAATTTCACATAAGTATTCTGAATGATAAAAACAAGTTTAAACTTTAAAGACAGCTGAATAATATGGATATTTTCCCTAAGTTCATCTTTCAATCTTTTATTCACAGAAAGAAAAAAGATTGACTGTGTTTCTGAGGATCATACTCTCACCTAGAATAAATCATAGCAGTTCTATTGCTTTAAATTTAGCTATACAGTTTACACAACGTGAAGAGCTGTGGACACATTAAAAAGCTCCAAAGAAAACAGCTCCAGAGCAATACTGAAAACACCCAAAAAAATTCAGAAGGAGAACGAGATATCAATCTGTCAATAAACAGTTGTGTTTTAGGAGAAAAGATTTTGTGTTTAATTTCTTTGAAAATATCCCTGTTCCAAAATTATCTTATATTCAACATTTCAGCAAAAGCAAAGTTGGTTTCTTTTTGTTTGTTTTGGCAGGTTTTTTGGTTTTCTTTTTGGTTTTGTTTTTGTTCTTGTTCTTGATCTTGTTTTCATTTTTGTTTTTTAATTTACAGATTCTACCTTTCTCTAAATAAACAAATGGATTGGAGAAAGACTTTCAGGCATAATCCTATTTAAAGGAAGGTGGATGAGAAGAGAGTAAATGCAAAAAATTCTCTTCCTTTTACCAGAACTGATTTAATTTGCAAGAAAATGAATTCAGATTCAGTTAATTGTCTGTATAACAACCATCAACACTTTCATTTCAGACACATCTTAGGACCTTAGCTATGATGAAATTTGCTGTTGGACCACCTGTCTATTATTCTGTATCAGAAACTGGACCAAACATTTTTTCCAGCCTCAGAGATAAGGCCTAAATAATGAAGACTCCAAGGGATGAAAGAAATTCTGGTTTGAGGGCTGATTTTCTTCTTGTTTGTGGTCCCAGTTACTATAAGTTAACTGAGAGGTAGAAACTGAATCCTACAAATCCTACAAATCCTACAACCTACAAAGAAAAATTACCTGCTGTGAGGATAGACATTAGGCTGTTCTTTGCTAAAGTGAGAGTAATCCATGACTGCAAAATACATTTTATGCCAGCTGGTACATGTAATGACCCAACAACCCTGAATAATGGAAGCTAAAAAAACCAAGGGCACCACAATATCTGTGGTTGTGACATGAGAAAATCAAATATGCATTTAGGAAAACTGGGCCCAAATGACTACAAATGGCTAATTCTTGAGTTATGTGGAGACCGTCAGCTGTGGCGACCTAATGAAATTTTGTATGCATTATGTTGTTCTGATTTCAATATGAAATACAATTAATTTAACTCAAAGTAATTATCTTCCCCCTTCTCACTGGTCTATAACATTTTTACCTTCTGAAAATTAGTGTCTTGCTTGCCATGGATAATAATAGAGACTTTGCAAGATCATTTGGAATCTAGCTGTACATTTAAAGCCAAATGTCTTTAATTATGATAACTCTGGACTTAAGCAACATTAAGTAGAATTTCTGAAGGTCCACTTTGGCCACTAAATTCTTTTCAGCTTAAAATAATATAGACTTTGGGGTCCACAGTGGCTAGAGTAACTGGCATTGAGAACAAAATCAAAAGTGCATTTAGATTTACAAATTGGTAAAGTGATATGTAAAGAAAGAAGTCTTAGGTACCTCAAACTTAAACGGTCCTTTCTCTCAATAGAAGAACATAAAAATAGTCTTTCCTTATTTGCTAGGCTCTAAAACCCTTTGTCTTTGCAGTTGTGAACTATTGCATTTTCAAAAGGTATCCTGAAAATAAGTTCATGGCTGTTTCATTTCCAGTTCCATCTTTAGCTCTTTTTCTACCATTCTATCAATTTTTGTCCACACACCATTTGAGAATTAAGGTATTGTGTAACTTAGTTCTCCAAAGGCACATATTCTATTACATACAGAAATGGATTTTAAAAAAATACTTTATCAGATATCTGGAAAATTTTTATTATTTCCCTCTAGTAGCAGGCATTTTCCATTCCATTAAATCACAGGTGTAAGCTTAATTAATAGCTATTCTACACTGAATTTTAGCAGTCATTTCTCCTGTTCTTGAAAACATGATACAAATATAAAATGAGAAATCATACAGATACATTTTTTGGTGTTAAGATCACTAATGGTAAAGATTGTACATTCCCTATGGCTCCAAATACTGAAGTGTTATAAAAAGGATGTTTTGTCTGTGAAACCATAGGTGTGGGAAAAATACTCATTTACTAGACAGTTGTCTCGCTGTCTTTGAGGATTGGACCAGATGATCTCCAGAGGAACCTTCCAACCCTAAATATTCTGTGATTCTGCTACTTGTGTGGGTTAGTTCATTTCTAAAAGAGACCAATTGAAAGCATTTAAACAAGTCAGTATGAAGCCACATACCTTCCAAGAACATAACATTCATGGGCCAACCACTGGGTAATGGTTCCATAAGTGACTCACTGAGTGAAGACATTGGGAATCACACTCTGAAGCTGGCATATTTTTCATTCCATATATATATATATATGTATGTGCATAGAAAAACTGTCCAACTGTTTATTTCTGTTTAAGAAGTTGGACTTGTTTTACAAAATTATTTAAAAAGTTTTAAATCCTCTAGTAACTTACCAACTAAATGGGCTCTATGTAAGAAGTGGTAGTATATAAATACTTTGAGAATGAGAAAATGACAAGTGATTTTACTTAATTGTTCTTTACTATAACTTTCATCCTATGACATTAAACATAAGCTCTTTTTTGAAAATAGTCATTAACCTTTTGCATGATGTGTAACTAGCTTTATCACTCCGGAAAAAAATTCCACTTTGAGTTCTGAAAAGGAGATCCACTGGGAGACACACAAATGGTAAACCACACCGAAGGACACAAAAAGGCCCATAAAACATCAGTAGGGTTATAAAGGTCTATGGATTTTAATTGCTGTGTGCCATTGGGCCTTTACAAAGCAATCAAGCAGGCAATCTCCAAAGACAACCCTGCCATAATACATTTAACAATAGAGTTCTCGCCCCATCAGCAGACTAGGGTTTATGAAGGTCCCAATTGCAATTAATGACCTTGTATATTGAGAGAAAAAGACAAAATTACTTAAATTAACTACCCTTTTTGGATACATATCTCAAGTATGTAGAAAGTGTAATTTCAAGACAAGGATTGACAAAGTTTTGATTGATGACAAAAAATTCTTGTAAGGCTGATATTCTTGTCTTTGTGGATGTTTAAAGGTACAGAAATCTGGCTTTCTGCTGCTACATAGGAACGCTCTGAAAAACAGAGTGTAATGGCAGATTTTGCTTTGGGTGGCATGTTACAGAATTCTAACTAATCTAACAATTTCATTCCACTCAAGAAGCTCAGAAATTCTATATTTCTTATATTGAGGTTGAATTAAAATTATAAATTTACAATAATATAAATAAACAGTGTAGATTTTCCATAGCTTCTAATAATGTGGCTAGCTGCCTGTTCTTATGACTACAATTTGTTTTTTGTTCTAGGACATCCAACTTTCTCTAGGTTTCAGCAGAACAATACCTTTTTCAGCAACTTCTTTAACTGTTTTATCAGCTAAATGATTCTCTGTATTAACTGAAAAATTTCCAAACTGAGAGGTTTTGCAGTGCATTACAGCCACTTCTTTTGGCTTTTGCACACTCTAGTGGGTGACTAATTTCTTCTTTGTACTTAATAGGAGACGTCTATGCCTATAACAATCTTCTTTTCCTTCCATATGGCTCCATGGGCATGTAATACTCCAAAAGCATATTTTGAATCAGTCAATATATTTACTTTTTTTCCTTCAGCAATTTCTAGCCATCAGTGAAAAGCCATTAATTCTGATTTTTGTGCTGATGGGTTAGAAAGGTAAAGCCTGGGCTTGAGATTTGCAGCTGACCATCTTCCATTTCGTACCCACTGCTCTTATCAGTGCATACCTCTAGTTCTGTGTTCTGGATGGGATTGCTCTTGAGATATGATCTGCTAGAGCACACTTGTTCAGTGTCACCAGGCAGTCATGGTACAACGGTCTCTGGGCTTCTTCTGCAGCCTGGAGGAACATGGAAGGGTTCATAGAAGTAGTTACCTTAAATTCCACATTGTCTTGCTCCAATAGGACAACTTGGTATTTCAATAGTCTCCTTCTTGATTCCAGAACAGCTATTACCTTGTAATACTGTATGTATACTGTAATCTTCTGTCAGCTTTCATGTTTCCTGAATTAAAGCACTGCAGCTGCCACCACTCTCAAGCATCAGACTCATGCTTTACTTGTGTTGCCCAATTGTTTTGAAGAACAGCCCATAGGCTTCTTCCATGACCGCAAATACTGAGCCAGTACCCCTAGTGTCAGGTTCATCTTTTCATGAAAAATAGCTCAAATGGTTTGCATAAGTCTGGGAGTCTCAAAGCAGAGGCTTTCATTAAGGCACTTTTTAGGGCTCTAAAAGCCCTGTGACTCTTGGGAATCCATACCACAAATTTTTTGGTGGAGGGTTTTTCAAGTACCCCATAGCTGCCAATCTATAGCCCACACCACCCAGCCATATCAGAGGAGGTTCATGGATCTTTTAAAGTTCTGGGCTCCAGAGTCTGGAAAATGTCTTCTTTTATGTTCTTCCCAAACTTCTTTATCCCTGCAAGCTCTCAAAACCAAAATATGTTACTGCTTCTACGGCTAGTTTTGTCTTTTTCTTTGACATCCTGTATCCAACTTGTCCCGAAAAATTTAACTGACTTTTACCATAGCATCATGACACTCCCTTTCAGTTTTGGTTACTAGCAGAATACAATCTATATTTTAGTAAGTTTCTATCCAGAATTTCTTTTTTCCACCTTTCCAATTCTTTTGCCAACTGATTGACAAATATAATGGGGTCATTTTTGAAGCCGTGGGGAAACAATGTTGGTGTTAGCTGCACCTTCCACCCAGTGTTTGAATTCCTCCACTATGAAGCAAACAATTTTATCTCTGTGGGAGAAGAGGTATAAAGGAAAAGGCATTCTTTAGATGCATCCTTAAGGAGCACTGTTAGCCATTTGCCCTCCACTATAAGGGAAGTTAAAGAGTACTCTGGATTTTTTTTTTTTTTTTTTTTTTTTTTTTGACTCTCTAGTTTAGAGCTGCCCTTCAATGGCATTTTTACCAGCATTGGGACTTTGGATTTTCCGGGTGCATCCATTGGCCACCCCAAAGGAATTACTGAATTCTCCACCTCCTCAGGTATTTCTTCTTATTCTAACTGCTCCTGCAATATAAAAGTTCTTGCTCACACAATTTTATATTTTTGAATTTTTAATTTTATTTCTCCATTTTCAAAGTTAGTTTTCGCATCCAAGTTACTCAACAAGCCTCTTTCCGTAATGGACCCTGGACATTCCAGGATATACAAAAATTGATGTGTTTCCCATTGTTTTCCTGATTCAAATGGTAGTGCTTGTAAAAAAGGCCTAGTACCTTTTCTGCTTGTCACATCCACAGTGCTTGCAATTCTGATAATACTGAGTAAGTTGCTCTTGGATCAATTTTAAAAAATAATCTATCTTTTCTTTCCCTAGCTATAATGTAACCAGGGACTCAGATGAGGATGATTCCCCTGGTCTCCCCCAGGGGGATTCTTCATCTTCATTAAGGTCATGAGCTTGATGGTTTGAAGAGCCAGGTTTAGATTTCCTGTCTGATTTCACCCAGTCTGGATGAATATTCCTTTTACTAATGTCTCTTTTCTTTAGAGATTGCATTCTGATCTTATTTAAGGTGTCAGGCTTGGTTCAGCTTCTGTGATTGTTCAAAGTGTATTTCATACATCAATTTCTACAATACTTGACCAAAACTTTCCAAGTGATTCCTCAGATCCATGGAAATTCTGGAGTAGTGTACCATCTGCATTGCCAGAACTGTTGCCAAAATATGGTCAAAGACTCTTTAATACCAATACAGCATTAAGTAGCGGGCACATTTATTACAGCTCTGGATATGTGGGGGATATCTCCGCCTGTCATGCATCTCAAGTATAGAAAAGCTCCCATACATGTTTTATGTTTTATATACATATTCATTGGTTTTCCCAGAATAAATATGTATATGACAATCATTTCCCCAAAATTATTAACATAAGTTCCCTTCCCATTGTGTACACATTCATCTGTCCCAGTAGTCCCTCTGATGGTCTCTACTGGTCACAGACCCCAAGGTCACAGCTGACTGCTTGCTAACTTGGTGTTACTTTCCAAATATGAAGCTGAGTTGGCATACCAAGGGCGGTTCATCATTTTCTGCCTTTTCTTGGTTAATGTTTAACCCTGTTTTGGTTGTGCAGTTCCATAGACTAATGGTTTTGCAAAATAAGCATTGTATTAAAATCAGCTGAGCAAAAAGTTTGTCTGGCAACACTACAGTCTCAGATGTTTTCGTTTTTTAATTTAGTTATTATTTATTTAGACAACAACTCTGAGAAATATTTACATGTATTTAATGTTATTATGGGTCCTTTAACTATTCCCAGCGGATATATGAATGATAATCTGCTGATTACTGAGTTCATGCAGATCTTCAGTCACTACATATGTTTCAAATCAGAGGGTTCTTTTTGACAGAGCTATTGTTTTCTGAGAACAGGTGTTATTTTTTGTTTGCAATGTATATAAAAATATATGTATTGCTCTGTTAAAACAGATGAATGAAACCATTATCAACCTCCTATGTAAAATGGATCTTTTTGGAATTCTTTTTGCAGAGATAAAAAAGTGAAAGATATAATTTATTTCCCTGCTGAGAAAGCTCTTTATTTCCTACATATGTGCTTCATAAATGTAAAGCTGTGATACTCACTGGTCTCCTATGCCTAAGGAACAACATTTTTGACTGTGCTTTTTAGGATGAAGCTTGAAAAGCTCTTTCTGGTCTGGAGACATCAAGCATTTTGAAATTATGGACCGACATCTCTAACTTTCACAATATTCTGCAGATTACTGATGAGGCAAGTAGAGCAGACAATACGATGAGCACCCTAAGGTGAACACAAGCAATTTTTTCAGTGTTACATTTTGATGAAAAAGGGATTGCATGAGTTTCTTAGCTGTTTCAGGGAAGAGTAAATAATATTTCTGGGTGGGTTCACACAGGCATATGTTTAGACTAACATAGGTAATTGTTAACCAATGTTACTAGACACCTCCCACAGGTTCTGTAAGCAGGAAGCAATTGTTAAGCTTTGAAAAACTTTAGTTCCAACCTTCCATGCTTCTGGTTTAAGTAGATTGGAGTCTGAACACTTTCATATTCATGACATTGTGTTGCAGTGGTATAGGACTGGAGTGTATATTTTATTCATACTACTTTTATTTTCTCTTCTCTTTTTCTAATCTGCATGAATTTATTAATGGTTACCTATTTAGTCTCTAAATTAGGTGCTTTTCCATCATGTGTTTCCATCATGCTGAAACAGACACTAAGACTGAAATTTCTTTCAAGATAGGAACAGCGCTTAAATTACCACTCTGATTAAACTAAAAGCAGCACAATAAAGAAATTGAAAATAGAAATAAATAAGGCATGAACTAAACCACTCCTGCTAATACTTCTGTTACTACAGAACCAAAGTGTGTGGCCATACCTAAAAATGAGAATACTCCAAGAGAGGCAAAGCACCAGCACTACTGACAATGAACTATTGACCTGTTATTGTTTTGTCTGTTGTATAGGAGACATGCAGTGTATTTGATGATTACAGCTTCATAGAAACACAGAAGAGTTATAGAGTTAGACAGATGAAGAGGGATCATGCAAGTCAGCACAACACAGACATTGTTTTAATAAATAGCTTATGGACGAAAGAAGCTCTGCAGGGAGAAGCTGAGTAAGAAATAGGTTAAATAATTGACACAATAAATATTTACCAAAATTCAAAGACTTTTTTCTTTTCTTTTCCCCAATGGTCAATATAGTTTAAAAAAATCCAGACTTTTAAGAAATTTCAAACTCCTAATCAACAATCATAAAGAGTCAAATAAAAACTATTCAGTAAATGGAGTTGGAGTAGTTGGGTGATTTATGTGAACATATCATTTTTCATCTAACAGAGCAAGTTAATAGCAGCAGCAGACAGTTTCTATAAAATAGATTTAGGAATTTGTCCCCTCTGTTGCTTTGATTTGATGTTTTGTATTACAGAAGAGTATTGCTATAATATGAACATTATTTTTGAGACTTATTTTAGCCATTTTGATTTTGTAATTGAGCTTCAGAATCCAAAGTGCTAATGTTTCGGTGCTACTCTAATTTGAATAGAAAAAATAAATAAGCTGGTTTTAGCTCTCTGTTTTCTCAAACACATTAATCTGCTTCTCCACATGGCAAAGTGGTAGAGTCCTGCAAGGACGGATGTGCTATGGCTTGTAAACTTTTAGTTTTCTACCTTGTTGACCTTTATTGACTGAAATTTTAGGTTCTGCATTGTAATTATATATCTGTTTTATAATTCCTGTTAAAGTCACAAGTATTTTTCCTTTGGAAAATACAGCTTAGAGAGTATACACTGAGTTATAAACCCTTTGGGTTAGTAAACTAGAAAGTTATAATTCTAATGATCAGTATAGACAGAAAAACTCTTACCATTCCCCACCATGGCCTGCCAAAATACAATAATGTTATATAGTATGGCAGAGCCCTCTAGGCCACAACTCTTGTTTTTTTTACACTGTGTAAAAATCAAGTTTGATATAGTCACTACTCTTGGAACTTAAGGAAGAAAACTGCTCTTTTAGGAAAGTAATTGCTTTCAAATAACCTAAATATTGTCTGTAATAGAAAGTAATAAAATACTGTATTTTAAAATATAGAAAGATGTTAAAGATTCAAATTCTTTTTTTGTGACTTAGTGAGAGAGAATGGAGGTCCCAACATATCCAGCTAGGTTAGCCTCAAATATGTTGTTTCCATGAGTTAGCCACCTTTCAGAATTGCCCTCTTCAATTTGCCTCTGTACTTGCTACTGTTCCCTAATTGCCTTTTAAATATCTTTGTAATGTTCTTTTCCCTTCTCCTCTTCCCACATTTATTGCTGCATATAGAAAATTTATCTAGAACAGCTCTTTAACCTCCCAGTCTTTGATAAAAGGTATTTTGACATAGTTTTGTCTTTATTTTTTTGTTTTTCTAAAACCTGTTTATAAATACAGGTGCAATATTTATTCTCTTGTGGTGGCTAGCAAACCCCATGGGTTTACATAATTTTGAGGGCCAGCACATTACTTTTTTGATGCTGTTGATCCACTAAATGTAGATATTAAACAGGAAGGGCAGTAGAAGGATTATTCCTTCATACTGCCCAGCATTTCTTTTTAAGGACAGACGCTTAAAAAGATTCTTCTTTCATTCACATAATTAATTCCATAGGGTCGTGTCTAAGTATTTGTGCTCTAGTTTCTTCCTGTAACAACTTGTTTTAGTTCCACAAGATCTTAGTTCTTTAATCAAGGATGCTCTGCCTCAGAATCTGTGAAATGTACTGATCTGAAACCGCAGTTTCCAATCAAAGGACTATTGATGTATTTACTGAATTTTAAAATTGCAATACCAAAGTTTTAACAAAGGTGTAATTAGATAAGCTGTATTAAAAATATTTAAAGCAATGTTGTGACCCTCTGTGAAATATCTCCCCAGTACAATCTTGGGAATTACAGTAATTTAACGACACAGAATCTATTAGAATTCATTGGCTGTAGCAATAACAAATTCATTTCCTTGATGAAATGAATGAAATCAATTGTTTACTGCTTTAAAATAGTAAGAAAAATAGTAATAGTAAAAAAAAAAAAAAATTTTTTTTTCTTCCTTGTTAGGAATTTCCAAGAGGAAAGAAATAGAAAGTAGTCTGGACAGAAGACCTGGGCAGGTATGAAGAATATATGATGAAGATTGTTCACAAGCAAAAAGGGTGCTGGTATTTCATTAAACATGTGGCTTGTATCCTTCTATTTTGTACCTGCATACTCAAATTTAACTTCAATATTAAATGCATTTTTGTGTTTAATTATACATTCAAAGGAAAGATAATGTTCCACAGCATTTTTCTGGGGAAAAAAGTAATAACTTCACTAGAGGCTATACATAACACCAAATGCTTTTAAAATAGTTCTTGATATGCTATTGATCTGCATCAAGGTTTACAGCCAGTAAAAACATCTAAGTTACTATATCCGTATCAATGTGCCTGCTTCATATACAAAGTCAGAATGAAAGAGCTCTGAAATATTAATAGAAAAATTATGACTCCATTTACTCTTCAAACTTCCATAGGTAATCCAAATGGAGCGACTAGCAATCAGCTTTTCACCTTTTAATAGTTCTAAAGTCATCTCCCTGTGCAAATGCTCTCACAACTTCTCCCAAATACCTTTAACTGAGCAAAGGGAAGAATTCCAGATAGAGAAAATTAATGAGATAGGTGCACTTGATAAAAACCTGGGAGAAATTAATAAGCAGGTATTTGTTCAAGTCCTTAGCAAGGTTGCAGTGGCAGAGGAGGGAGCCAGGTTCTTCACTGAATAAACAGTGAGACATGATAAAAGGCTTCAGAGATGAGTGCAGAGAAAAAATGAAATAGATATTCAGAGGGAAGATCAACAGAGGAAATTATTCTGTTAGGAGTTTACATCTGGAACCACTGCCCTCTAATTTATCTGAGCCATCTTTTAAATTTCATAATACAGAAGAACTTTATTCCTTTTTTTGTAACTGAAGGGAACATCTTACATAGCTGTTTGGGTTTTAATTAATTTTTTTTTTCTTTTTAATTTCTATGAAAGCTGTCTGGGAAAATAGTCTTGAAAACCTGGTGTATACCCATTTCCTCTAAGTGGGAAATGGACAAAACACTATGGTTTTCAAAGTTGCAGTCCTCTATCTACTCATTTAATCAGAGGAGATGGTATGACTTGTGGTGACTAAAATGGCTTATGATGGAGATTAGCGAGATTGGAAACACCCAAATCTTTTTTGATACTTGCAAGTATATTGGTCCAATATCATCAAATATCATGCTATTGAAACCTTTGGGATAAAGATAAATGATGTTTCTAGACATGACATGTAGAAACCAGATTTTCCTTCTCTTTATTTACTCCTCTTGATATTTAGTTTTTCTGATGTCCCAAGTGTAGGACTTCATGCTGAAATTACTAGTAAAAATATGGTAATCTGAGAATCTTCTGGGTTTTTTACATCCTGGATTGAGTTCCGAGGTATAACCTAATCTCAGGACACACAAGGCTTCAAAAGATACTTGACACCTAGAGCAAAGGAAAGAGAGGCAGAATACTTCCCTCCATTCACCTTCTTTGTTGTAGGAATCAGCAGTAAGCAGGGCTGAGCAGAGCTGAGCTGGCATGGAGGATTGACAGCAGAAGTAAAGGTACAGTGGGGCCAGGAATCCCAGAGCAGAGTCGGGATAGGGGACCCAAGGAAATGCAAAACACTACAAAGCTGAGAGACAAAGAACAAACTTGTCTACACACTGAATTTCTCGGGACAGCCAACCTGCAGGATTATTAAAATGTCAAATGGAAACCCTTCATCAGGGTCTCATTCTTTTGTTTGGGTTTCTGTTGAAGATGTAATTGATCAAACCAAATATCTTCGAATAGGAAAGAGCTTATTTATGTTCACTTTCCTGTAACTCCACTCCAGATTTGGAATGGTTTCTTTCCTTGACTTCCAGTGAAATCAGTCCTGCTTTCACCAGGAAAGATCCTTCATTTGTAAAACAGAATGATTCAAATAAGAAGTGAATGGAAACTTTTTTAAATTCATATGTAAACAAACTAAAGAATACTAAAGTTATAAAGACTATTAATATTATTTATAAATATTTTGAAAAATATGTCCTTGTAATTACTCTTGAGATATATATCTGTACACATTAAGATTATGGCAATATATTTGAGGAAATCTGTTAAAAATTTATTGCTATTGCGACAGCTATATCTGATCCTCCAAAATGATTTTTTTTCCTCTTTTTTTATAAGGAGCATGTAGGGTAGGAAGGATAATTTGTAAGGAAAGAATGAAAGGAAGTCATCATTCTAATGAGATTACATGAGATAAAACTTTTTTTCCTTTTGTAGGAGACATTGACCATATGCAAAAGGCCACTATGACCTTTCATTGATTCACTTCTGAATACTCACTTCATTTGAGGAGATCTCTTGTTAGGCTACAGACCACATAAAACCTGTCTTGCACAGCCTGTCTACTGCCCCTTTCCATGTGTAATCAACACGTCAACCCTTTTGAGGGCAGGTTTTACAGCCATCAAATAAGGACTAAGCCTCACAAAGGAAATGAAAAAGATTCCTTAATGCTGACTACATAGTTGTCAGAAAAGCTCCTCCTTATAAACCCTATAAACTTGCAATATTAAATGGGGGAGAATGATTTCCAAGAAATAAATATGAAACTGCCAACCATTTAACAACATTGCATTGTGAAGTGTTTCTTTGTTTATTTTCTGCTTCTATGGAACCTCAGTCTTCTTCATCTGTTATTTTGGCAGTTGCTGAAAGAGTTCTTTTGTTTCCTAGGATTAAGTGAAAAACATGAAATGTTTGTCCAGGCTTTTTATTTATTATAATTTTAAAATAAATCTTCTATGAAAGAGTCTCTGCACATACAATGTGGCAATTAAATCTTTTTTTCCTTCACATGTTCTTATTTTCATTATTTTTGCATGAAGAAAGAACTTTCCAAGGAAGTGCTTTAAAAGACAGGGTTTTTTTTCCCTCTGGAACAGAAAAACCCGGAAGGTTTTACTGAATACAAAATTATTGTAGTCTGTTTGTTTTACCACCACAAATATAGCAATATAGATACAGAGAAGAAAAATTTCCCTCCTCTGTTGGAAAGAATTGTTGATAGGCAAAGAGTTCCTAATAATGTATTAAAGAATTATTTCAAGAAGAAAACAGAAGAAAAATATATGTGTAATGCTCTGGAAGTATTGCACGTTTTCTTTTGATTGTTTTCTTCCAAAATGTAACTGAAGGAATCTTTATCCATCACAGGTCCCCAGTTTCCAGATAAACTCTTAGAATGTAGAAAATTCAATTTTATAAGCATTTTTTATTAGGAATAAAAGAAACCTTTAAACTAAATATGATGCATCATGTTGACATAACAAATGTGGACACTAATTAAAGAGAAGCAGAATCCAACAGAGAAGTTTGCCCTCCATCTGCTTGACCTGAGGTAATAACAATGCTCATTTAACTAGAGCTGACAGATTTTCTTGTGTTGGTCTTGAATCACTGAAGTTGCCACCCTCAGTATGAATAACAATAACCATATGTGTGACATCATACAAAACAGGCAAGCCACGGTTAACTACCCCTTGAGTCTGCTGTCTTCTCCTTGCTTGTTTTTCTTCCCTGATACTAAGGCTCATGCACACCTATCAGGTGCAGGCTTGGACTCTGAATCTTTCATACACACACAAGCCTGTAAAATACTCCTATGTCTTCAGATTTGGAATGGTGTTGTATCATAACCCAGATACTTTCACAGTGTCAGTTTAAAAGCAAGATGCTCAAACTGTGTTACAAATTCTCCAGACAATGAAAGATAACATTTCTGTCCTCATCATCCTTTTAGGTCTAGAAGCAGATGAAAAATAACTCACTAATAAAAACAGATTTACTGGGTGAAAAAGTTCAACAGACTTCAGCTTTAGTAATTCAGAAATCATGGAAATCTTTAGTATGAAAGACTTTCATTAGAGTTTGCCATGGGAATATGTGTGTCTTTTTTCTCTTAGCATGTTAGGTTCTTCATATTCTTGCTGGATTTTTTTTTTTCCCATAACTTAATGATCACTGCAGGAACCTGATGAACTGCCTATCTGCTTGGAAAAAAAAAAAAGCTTTGAGGTAGTTTAAATGCATCCCCTACCCATCTCTAGTGTACCTTATGGTTACACAATAGCCCTAAAAAATAAATTAAAAACAGAGACCAAATCTCGAAATGCTTATGGTCAAAGGCAATTCATAACATTTAATGACAAAGCTGTAATTTCAGGAACGTGCACGCCCTAGTGTTTCAGTATTGATTTTTAAGCCTGGACAAATCCATGGTAAGCATGAGACAAAAATGGAAGCCAATTATAATTGAACCAAATCATAAAAGAATTATCAGGAGACATTTATGTGGCTAAACTTAGTCTGCAGAGCAAAGTGCAGTAGTATTATCAGCCGTTTGATGGTATTACAAGGCCAAAAGATCTCCAAAAACTGACAAATCAGTTAACAATCAATACTGCAATGAAAAAATTAAACTCAATCATCCAGTTTATTCGTCAGGGCATCAAACAATCAAAGATTATTTTGTCCTCTGCTTCATTATAGACCCACTGTCATGTGATTTTCACCAGAAACACACACTTAAAGGTTTTTCAATTCATTATATTGCAATGCACAAAATTCCTTCAATAGAAGTGGAATGTAGGTAGTTTAAAAGCAAAAGGAAGGGAAAAAACTATTTCATGGTTATTTGTTTGGAGGGGGTTTGTGCATTTTTTTCTCAACTTGGAGTTGTTTGTTCACAGTAATAAATAACATTCATTTAAATTATCTCGGTTAGTCAAATCCTTTTGTTGACCCACATGACAAGAGAGCAACTTCACAAGTTCAAAATCATAAATCCAAAAATTATATACATAGAGCAAAATTCATGAGAAAGGTTTGAACTCAAAAAAAACCCTTTTACAAATATAGATTGGATGTCAGTGCCCCTTTGAAATAGGCAAATGGGCATCTCGTAAGGTTTCTTGAAATACACATTTAAACTTTTACCTTCTGTCCATTCTAAAGCAGCAATTATGCTCAAATCAGAGAAATGCATAGACCCCAACCTCAACAGGTAGGAAAATTATAGAGTTAAATGATTGGAGTTGTGATTCCTGGACCACTTGTGACTCCAACTTGAGCTGCAGTGTTGTATGAAAGCATCACAAAGAGTCTTTATTGTTATACTTAAGAAGGAAACAATATCAATTTCATCTGGTTTGGGTGTTCTGTTATAAAAACATATTCTTTTTTATAATGGTACAGAAATTCCTCTTTTTTTTTTCATTTTATTAAGATTTTCATGTTGCCCATGAACAGGGCAACATGAAAATTTCTATTTTTATTTCTCTTTTCTATTTTTGTTTCTATTAAATGCTTCAATTTCCTCTCCCTAATCTTTTTGTTTCAGATTTTTTCTTTTGGGGCAGGAAAAGAAGAACAAAATGTGCAAACAGATTATTTTAGTAATATTTTGGTAAAAAACATCATTCAGTATTCTTAACTCTTTCTGAGAACTTATTCCGATTCCAAACCCTTAATTTTATTATTTTTTATGGTCTAAATTATTAAGTCTTCAGAGACCACCTTGGAAGCAAAAATGAAATAATACCCCATATCAGCATGTTTTGGTATAACATTGCATAGGAAATTAAAACATTATTTTTGTTGCTGGAAATGACTCATGAACAGGCTGCATTTTGCTTGGTCTGGAACTCTGATGTCAGTATGAGTTAAAATATTCTCCCCGTCTCCCTGATCACTGCTGCTTCTGCCTATCTCCTTATAAAGATTATGCTTATGCTTAGTAAATGAAGAAAGGAATTAGTGATGCTCCTCTCATTTCCTCTCTTCCCACAGATGGTGATAAATTCAAATTCAGACTCCATTAAACCTGAGTAGAGAAACCCAGCAGGTGGCTACACTAATGGAAAATCCTGGCCTTGGAATAATGGGAATTGCAACCGACAGTTCTTCTATCCCACAAAAAAGATGATGTATTCCTATTGACAGTGTTGCATTTGAGTCCAGAAGGCTGATCTGATAGTTCAGGCTGGGCACAAGGGAAGCAGAAAGCCCTATGGGTGTTTTTCTTGGCTACACCACTGTAATTTTTGTCATCTGAACCTCCTATTGCAATTCATTGTAAAAATTTCATGCAAGTTGGAGGGAGAGGAGAAAAAAAATCCCAGGCTTCTGCATTTTGGCCTACAGGCATACATTTGTTCTTTTTTCTTGGTTTAAAGGACAAATAAAGGTTGACACACAACAGCATTTCCAGCCACTTCTGTATTTTTAGCGCTGACATTCTTAGCCCAAGTGCTTTTAGTATTTCCAGACATGCCCATCTAAGAGAGTTTTTGTTAAAAAGATTGCCCTAAAGGTGTAATGCCTGATGTTCAGCTAAAATCTATGAAGGAATACTGCATTTATGGCCCTTTTCTCCTCTAGAATTTCCCCCCTTCATTTAGATCCAGGGACTCTATCAGCTACAGTTCTGTGAAACTCAGTTGAGAAAATGATTGGACAGAGCTATAGACTGAACAGAAAATTTAAGCTGTATTTCAGAAAATGAGGAGATTTTTTTTTTTCTCTCTGTGTTTTAATGCCCTGTCAGCAATTTTTATGTGCAATGCATTATGGTCTTTTATCTTAGTATATATATTTTTCCCTAGCTTTTATACACTGAGTTAGTAAAATGGAGGAATTGCCAACCAAAGGAAAATGTAAAGTGTCTGCACTTTTACATTATTGATCACAAGATTATTTGTGCTACACTTGTTAACAGAACTCAGATTTGTATCAATTTAAGAAATGCATAGTAACCATTGCAAAAGCCCATACAACCAATGTCTTTAGCCTAAATTATTCTAAGTTAAATTATTATAAAAAATATTCTGAGTACTATTTAAAGGTGAACTGAAAACACTCTACTGTTTATCTCTTTTGAAAATTAATAATTTCTGCAATAGCTTACTTGGGGTTTTCTGCTTGTTGTTTATGAAATACAGAATTTGCACAAAATGTACTATCAACATAGAGAATTTAGAAATGTCATAGCCCATTTCAAGAAACATCTCTATACTGGTATTTCTAAAACAATTTTTTTTCCCTTCTTTAGCAGTTTCTAAACTTTTCACTGGTTGTCATTATAAAATGCAAGCAGACAGCATCATTTTTTTTCTTGCTTTCTTTCGTTCTATTTTGCCTTGCAAGTGTTTGCATTTTCTAGCTTCCTCTTGATAATAAAAAATTCTCTTCAGATATTTCTGACTTATCTAAATATTTCTCTTATTTTTTCTGAATTCAGACCCAACTAGTATACTGTTCTAGAAGTAGGGCAATACTAAAATCAAAATATTTTTTTATTGCTTAGAAATCCTTTAAAGGGATTGTTTTCTTATCTAAACTACTAAAATTCCACACCTTTATATCTGACTATAATGCTAAAGGTTGGTGATCTTCATTATGGATATTTCTTTCAATTTTATTGCTATCCATTTCATTGTCTTTTTGTTACTAAAATTAACTAATTGTCATGATAGTGACTTCTAGGCAAAAATTTCCTTCTGATCTTGGTACCTGGTTCCTATTGCATCAATATTTTTTCCTTCACACTTACGTACATATCATTCCTGACATTTACATCAGGGTTTAACATGGAAAAGATTTCAGTAAAGTAAATAACAAATGAAATTAAAATGCTTAATATATCAATATACCACAAGGTTTCAGGCATGAGACATCATCAGTAATTCCTGCTCAGTATTCACCATTTCTACTCCACATAAAGCCCAAATGCTTAGGTTAGACTGAAGTATTTCAGTCCTATGAAAATTAAAATTCCTGAAGTAAGGGAAGAATAGAAGGATTTGAATCAGGAAATTGCTAAACTGGTATAGATTTGTCCTCAGAACTCCTGCAAGTGGAACTGGAGGGTTTTCACAGAAAGTCCTTTCCATGTTAAACCTTGTGAGGGTCCCAGTCCTGGAAAAGACTTGCTGTCAATCTGCTCTCTCATCCACACTCAGCGAACTTGAAAATATGCTGTAATAGTTCTTTGCCATTTTAGCATAATTCTAATACCAAAATACCTTTTTGACTTGGAAACAGAACTTTACTTCAAGGCTGGGTAATTCTGACATCATTCAACATTTAGTACATCTTCTCATGGCTTTGCTGATAAGAAAGATACACAAAGGGATATCCTCTTAAATAGAGGCACCCCTCCTTTCCTCAAAATTCTTATTTAACATCTTAAATAGAAACACATATGTCTAATGGAACTTAGGACGGGGACACTGATGCAATCTCTTTCTGTATCCACCAGTAGTAGGATGTTTAAAAGTTCATTACACAATGTATTGCAAGGAGAATGCAATGCTCTGGGCTTGCAGGTAAACAAAATCCTCCTAAATCTCTCAGGATGAAAGTGACACTGGAACTAGAGCAGAGGACAGAACTATTTCATTTTTGCAGCCCTGAATGGAGGGAACATTTTTTGTAATCCTAAATGGAGGAGGACATTCTGCATAACTGGGAATATATCTTATATTTTTTCTTGTCTTGTTTATACAAAGTTAAAAATATTGAAGAAAAGTATTGAAGATAAATCAAATGGCAAAATGGTTTATGTTTTTATATTAATATCTTATCAAAGTAGCACTCTTTCATATTCCCATATTAGTGATATATCCTATTATGGTGACAGGTTATGTCTTGGCTTACACAAAGTATAGTCTGATAAATATATTTAATGCATAAATGTCTGTTTGGAACATGTGAGAGCAAAATGGGGACAGATGTTTGGTTCTCTTTGGAGATCATCAGCACAGTTCAACGGCTTTAGTTGTCAAATTGGTTCAGCTCTCAGTCCAGACACAGACAAGCTCAGTATTTTGATACTAACTAGTACTAAGTGAAAAATGTGTAGCAGCTAATACACGCAAGAAAATTTAGCCTTCTGCTCAGAGAATATTTCTAAGCAGATTATGCTTTTGCTTATTTTATAGAACAAATGTGCTCAATTCACTTTTGAAATATGCTATTACATGTTATAATTAAATGTGCAGAATTAAAAATGCTTGGGTTTTTTTGGGGAGGGGGTTGGTGGTCAAAACAGAGGGAGTGGGTGGTGAAGCCATACTTGCCAAAATGCAATCATTTTGGATGTGCAGGGGACAGGTCTGCTGTACATGCAGGCATGTAACCATTTCAAGTTTGTTATATATGGTGCTTTGGGGGAAAGAACTTCTTACGTGGTGTGAGGTGAGAGGAAAAGAATACAAGCTGACTTTGCAGCTTTTCTCCAATGCATAAAGGAAAAATCTTCCTGCAGAGGTACTGGCACACAGCTTTCACTTTCTGAGTCTCTTGGGAATCCTTATGATGCCCTTTCTCATCTGTCTCATTGTGCCCTTGGGAAAATTGTGGGTTTAGATGAGGTTATGCAAAAATTCATGGTTGTCACTGACTTTTAAAAAATTTTATTTCCTAGAAATTGGAAAGATCTTGGGTCATCAGGTTCATTCTCCTGCAAGTGAAAGATTGCTCCCTACAGTTAGATTTCTTAAATTATTAATTGCTGTTAATTTATCTGATTAATTAGAACCTTTTACTTAAAATAAATTATTCAGATATTGTCATTATCTGACCAGCTTTGCAGGTGGCTGTATAATATTCTGAAGAGTCTGTAGACTACTCTGAAGTATTACCTAAATGTCCCAGGAAGATAAATATTTACTGTGCTAGGTTTTGTAAAATCACATACAGGGAAACATAGTCCTTTACACGATATCTTTATGGTCTAATTAAAGACAAGTGATTAAACCACACAGTAGGAGAAAAGACTGATAACAGTGTAATTTGTGAAACTTCAGAGTATTGCTGAATGTGTGCTCTACTTATTCTGATTTACGGGTATTTTAAATGAGTTTCGTTTCCTATCACATTTATGTAAACATTCTTTTCTCTCTTGCCTAAAGCCTTTCTGACTTCTTAAAGGTATCATGTTATATGCCTTCAGATGGATAATTTGATAATCAAATCTTATGCAATCTTGAAAAATGTTTCAGTCCTTTTCTCTGAGACTTCCTTGAACCAGGTATTCCTACTTGATACTGTAGTATGTTTTAGGAAGCAAATCATCTACTTTTGACCTGTAGATAACAAAGTTATGACTCAAAATCCTTTGGAACCAATTACTTCCCTTGTTTTGTATTAAATCCTAAGGTTTCATTCCGTAAATATTCTAAGGGAACATATTTTAAAGGCAAATTTAACATTGACAGAAAGCATTTTCTCCTTAGAGGATGTTGTGTGCAGCTTTGTTAACCCTTGGTTTCAAAGTAATTTTTGACTTTAAGTTATGGTTTGAAACAAATGATGGGGTGTGTGCATTTGAATGAACTCTCAAGACTTTCTGAAGTTCTGCTGCACCACTTTTACCATAAATCATTAGCTTCCCACTCCTGGTGTCAGAGTACAGCAACAGCTCTCTAGTGCCTACCTCCACCTAACCTTAAAATAGATCATGCCTTCTGGCAAGGGACAGGAGCAAGAGTTTTACTAAAAGACTGTATTTAAGCACAATGGGTGAAGACCTGCTAGAGTGTTGCTGCTGAAGGGGAGGTGAGAATGTCACGAACATACTGAAGATCAGGGACAGCGAGTTTGATCTAAATAGTCTTTGAGTTTTTTGTTGAAGGGGAGGGATGTGCAGTTTTCATAGAAAACTCCCCTTTCTTACCCTAGTCTTTATTATTGACCTCCACTTCACAGTCCAAATGCAGAAGAGGCAGAACAACTGGGATGTTCAGCTGGAAGAGAAAATGGAAAAACACATTCTTGAATGAAAAGCATGTAGTCACATTTGACAGTAGTGTTAATGGAAAATGTGGGGGGAAAAAAGGTCTTTTCTCTAGCAATAATAATATTTTGCTCTTGTTATGCAGTAAACAGTGTCTTCGAAAAAATCCCCAAACACCTGATATACACTATCACAGCTTTCTTCAGAGGTGAACAGAGAAATTATATTGTTTTATTATCTCTTTAAAGGCCTTTTTAATGTTTGAGCAACTTATATGTCAGGAAGGAAAGTAAAGATAGAATACCTAAATACAAAATGAGAATGTACAAAATTTTACATATTCTGTACTTAGAAAGCACACTGGCAAAGAAAAAAGCAGTAGCTAAGCATTCCTACATCACAGAAGCTACCCTAAGACCCCCAATGTTCAGAAAGAGCAGAAGCAGCCCCTGATGCTTGCTGTATAAAGGGGCAAGTAGCCGTTTTGAAAGATGAGGCAAAATATGTGAATTTTAAATCTAGATATGATTATTGTCTCTGAACATCATTATTTTGGGTGGGTGTATAGAAAAATTAGTAGGTTTTGGGGGGTTTTTTTAGGCAATATTTCCAGAATTCTATTGTATCTTAGTTACATTAGCTTAAGTAAACTGTCTTCTACCATTTGTTCTACTTCATGTCCTTGTCTATTTTTTTTTTTTAATTCTACAAACAAGTGTTCCCTTGTTCTCTCATCCTACGTAATATCAGATTTTACTTTTACCCTCATCTTTGAAGATTATAAGATTTATACATCAGCTCTCCATGACAGATTCCAGAAAACTAAATTGATATGCTTCTTACTTAATTTGTTTCCTTCTAGAGGCCTAACGGAATTTTAGCTTTGAGGTAACTTACTAATGTGAAGGTGTACTCTGAGAGAGAGAAGGTCTGGAAACAGACCTTGAGATGGCTCCAGAAAAGGCCTCAAAGGCTGGTGTTGGTGTTCTCCAAGGAGGAAATGCAGCACGCAAAGCAGTCTGATGATGGTGCCTTCTATGTCCCAATGTTTGTAAAGAGGTGAAGCATTTTTGGATTAACATAATCTTTTTAAATGTCAGGACGCCTCTGCCTAACTCTGCTAAGCCTGTCTAAAAATAGATTGTGAAAGAAGATAAAGAAATATGTAGACTGTCATATGTTTTTGTCCTCTGTTTCTTTCTGGGTTTAACGTCAATAAATAATTATGGCTGAAGCCCTTGAAGTAAAAACTGCTTCACTCTGATAAATCTCGAAAATCACACAACAAGACAAACAGTATAATTTTATATACTATCAGGTTTACTCAGATACACACAGTGTATGAGTTTTTGAACTAGGAGGAATGTATGTAGCCACTTGTTTTCCCAGCCTACATTGTTACAGCGTTAGGATAGCCATAAAAAATAGCACTTAAAGACATCAGCTCTGACACACTACATGATTGCAGCATTTAAAGTCTACAGCAAAGATAGCCCTGTGTTGTAATTAATTTTTCTTTAATGTTCTCCTTTTTCAGTACACCTATAGTATTTTACTTGTGAAAAACAGATTAGGATTTTCTCAAGTGTCAGAGGAGTTGTGCACTGGAAGTCAAAATGAGCTGGGCACATAAGCAGCAGTAGCTGCTTTATTAAAATGTGCCCTAAAAGTCTTTGCTTATGTCAAATGCTAAATTTATCCCCATTGAGAGCTAGATTGATGGGAAGTTGTCTGTTTAAATGAAACTGTTTTTTTTTTTAATTAGTCAAGCATAAATATGTCCTAATTTCATGTATACATTTTGGTTTCTAAAATAATTGTAAAAATTAAATTTTTGCTTCTTAAAATACATGTCTTTGGCTTAACCTATGGAAACTATTAGAACAATTAGTTGAGAAATAAGACTTTAAAAATTAAACAATTCATGTTTCAGAGTAAATTCTCTGAATATAATAAGTGCAAGACTCTTCTGGATCATTTACAAAAGGAAAAGGAAATCCTTCAACAGGGCAGGACAAAGATTTTGCAGTAGTCCAATAACATTCAGTTCAATAGACTTTATTTTCATCATTTTTACTATGTCTTTGAAATATTTTCTCTACACAAAAGCATTTCTGATTATTTTCTTCGAAGATACTTCCTTTCCATCCTGAAGGACCTTCATGTGAAAAAAGCTTTGGGTGAGAGACAGGGGGATTCCAGGGTGCTGAAGGATCCTTTGTCTGTACTCTGCAGAAGCTCTCTCTCATCAGTTCTGCTTGCCCAGGCAACAAGGGCTGCTAGGGGGTGATGTGTATTCTCCTCTCACCCTGAGCAGGAGTCAGAGTGCAGCCAGAGATCATAGCTGTGGAAAACACTAAAAAACTACCTCCACCTTCAGTGCAGGCTGCCCAGGGACACTTTCCATTCAGGAATTTGTGATCTCCTTTAGTTTAGCAGCCCACCCCAATTAGGTGTCAGAAGCTGCAGAAATTATCATTGAACACCTACCCACCTGGGAAAAAAACCTTAAAACCAGACTTACAGGGGCATCTATAAAGGAAAGGAGGACAGAGAGGTGGTGCTAAGACAAATAGCCAGTTTGACCACAAAAAATTTGGCCCATACATGAATTATGCATTGATAGCTTATAGATCACATAAGCAGATATGAGACTTTGCAAAAATTGCTCACTGGTCATTAGATCCTCCTTGCACTGTTCGTGTTTTTTCCTGTGGTGCTAATGCTTTCAGTGCTAGAACTTATATATAGTTCTTATGAAATGACAGCACTGGAACCCCATTGAATATGATTAGTTCAGAACATCTCTGGGCAGCTTGCAAATACCCTTTCAATTCACATTAGTATATTTCCAGTCTGAATTTTCTTTTAATTTTAAAAAAAGCACTTTTAAAAAGAACAAAAAGAAAGTTCGATGTTTCCTAAAGCAACATTCAAAGCAATTAAATGAAACCTTTTTAACAGCATGATATTTTTCATTTTCGCTATCACCTCCTTAGCCTTAAGTAAAAACCAAAAGAGACCTTTGAAAAATGATGATTTTTTATATTTAATAAGTGATCTTTTCATGTTTCTGCTGTTGTATGCTTTTGAGCTATCTAACAACTATGGATATATAGCTGGCAGAAGGGCAAACTTGTCTCATATCCTGTGAAGAGGTGACTACCTGAAGTGTGGGTATGAAAGAAAGTATAAGAATTCTCTGAAAGGTTTTACTACAGAGAACACAGGGCTGAGACCTTCATCTAACCCTGGATGCACATTATTCTTAATAATGCATATCCGCACATTTTTTGCAGACTTTAAGTAGTGAGCTTACTAAAATTGACAATATTTTACAGAACAGAAAAAAAAAAATCATGTTTCCTGTATCATACACCGTTCTTTAATTTGTGACATATCACTTTCATCTCTTTTTCCTTTAACACCAGATTTGGTTTAATTAAATTTATGTCAAATGAACACATGAAATGAAAGGAAAATCAGAAAGCCTGTAAGTTGCCCATTAGTGAGTCAGTGACTGCACAGTGAAAGGCTTTTGAAGCCTGGCTTACTGCCAGAACAAGCTTGCAATGATGCTCAGAGACACCCATGATGCTTTGAAGGGAAGAACTTAGCTGACCTGAACCTGTTCTGTGGAATCAGTCCAAATCCTCATGGGCTGGATGTAAAATCTGTAATAAGTCTTCTGTCTTCAACCATTTACCTGTCAAGTGAAAAGAGGGTGTGAAACTACAATACATGCACATAATTAATTAGAATAAATCAGTCTTGGTTTAGTACACACTTTAAAAATTCACCACATTTGAATAATTTTTTAACCCAATAGCAATTTTTTCTCCTTTTTTTCTAAAGTGGATCTAGAAGTATTTAAAATGTGAAATATCACTGCCTTACTTTCCATGCAGTGGAAGTAATGTGTGTTGATCATGAGTGTGTCTGTCAGAACTCGGCCCTCTGGGATCCTGAATCTTTGCCAGATTTGACCCACGGATCATGTGAAGAGAAGCAGCAGACAACTAATGTACTTGGCGGGTCTGGGTTGAAGGCAGTCAGCCCTTTTCAGATGGGACACTGATGGCATGGTGTAGCTGCCACCAGAGAGTGACTGGCTGACGCAGGCTGAAGAGACTGCCGGGAAGGTGCAGATTCCTAGGTCTGTGTCTTAACAATAAAGTCTGTCTTTAAGAAGAAAATGTTGTGAAGCATGGTAGGCTGCATCTCTAATTATTCTGTAAGATTTTGAGGTATAGCCCACAATGAAAATGGTTTGCATGGTCAGCTTAATCTGCTCCCAAATGTACAAGGAGAAGCAAGCTCGTTTCAGAATAAAAACCCCTGTACCAGCAGCTGGGTTGAATTCCTACTGAGCATTATGCATTTCATATTTCCTTTCTAAGCTCTTTCTATTATAAACAAAGCCTTATAAACAGGTTATGTGAGTTTAGACTATTTATTTAAATGTAATTATCTCCATTCTAGACAAATTTCAGATATCTATCACACATGATTTATACAATAGAAAAGAATATAACACTAAGTGGTAATTTGATAGGCTTAGTTGTCAGCAAGTAGTGAGACAAAGAATTCTCACAAGAATTATTTTTTTACTGACAGTCTGCATCCCTTTTAGCAGCTGCTAACTCTTGATCCATATCTCACACAAGATAATAAATCAGCTCCTGGAGTTTCAACACCTCAAAATATCAATATTTAGTCAACATATTTAAATCTGAATTTTCAATTACTCTAGCAGAATAAGGCAACATGTTTTTATGTTCTATTTTTTTAAAGTTAGATTATTTTTTTTTTAATTCTCCAGACTGAAGGTTATAAAAGCATCTTTCATTATTAGGCAGTGTAAATATCAATTTAGTAGTCACAAGAAAGTAAAACTAATCACCTAATACTGATTTCAAAACCCTTCAGAATTGTGGTATTTCTTTGCACTTACTTTATTTCTTAGCAACTTGTGACTTGCTACTGCCGGTCAGAGCCTATTCTTTTAGTCAGTCTGAGTGAGATGTACACCTTCAAATGACATAGAGCTGCTGATCTCCAAACCAGTGCCTGCATTCTGACAGGTTTCTGAACTACTGCTGGATCTGGAATAAGACAAAATTGAATAAAGACATACATCTCAATTGAAAATTTCAATGCTTTTTGGACAGCAAATTTAGAATACTTACATGTGCTGGAAAGATGAAAGAGTAATGATTTACATTCCAGAAATTAAGTAGGTCGCACCAAGATCAGATACTTTGGTTTTGGAGGACCCAATAAGTCATTGTTATGTGATAGCCTAAATTCAAATAATGGGTTTTTTAGATTTCATTTTGACTGAGTCCTTGTAGCATTATATCTGTTACCTGACAGTAAGACATGTTTTGTGTCTCCTCCCTACTTTACTCTTTTGAATGATAAATATAAATAGTACTCGGCATACCTTTACTGTATTTCATTAACCTCTCACCAACCATACAGTTTTGGTTTTGGGGGATTATAATATGCAAATAATCTTCAGTCCTTACTTGTGAGTTAATCTTTTCAATGTTTCTTTCTATGCACGCTCTATCTTGCTAAACAGGATTTTGTATAGTATATACAAAATAGGAATAGTATAAAGAGAAGGTATTTTCAATATTATTCTCCATAAAGTAAAATGACTGGGAAAAAACCCCAACCCGAGAATCTAAAGGTGCTGATAACTGCAACTGTGAGCTTATAATTTACATTATAGAATGGCTGTAACACAAGGCTTCCTGAAATGTATGTAAGAACTTTCTCTCACTGGTATTTAGCTTGATTCTAAAATCTTTGTCCCTTGTCAGTGTTCTAACTAATAAGATTTAAGAAATAGTTACAATGCATTCAAGTTTCTCAGGTTTAAAACACAGGATGAGTTCAAAGGAAAAAACC